>NW_027175532.1:0-138968 GCF_028021215.1 Eschrichtius robustus
CCATCTGTGGAAAACCTAATATCCAATGGCACATTGGGTGAATGCCTACCGTCCTGAGATATCCACAGACATGCTCGTCAACTTGCACCCGCCCCACTTTTTCCAGTTCTCCTTAGCACATCCAGTCATCAGACAATGCGAAGGTCTTCTTCTCTTTGCCGACAGCCAGCCTTACCCTGCAACTGCACCTTTGAAGTGGACAGAAATCACGCAGGTTTCTGAATTGCACCAGGGTCCTCAGAGAACATGATTCTTATGAGCACATAACCTGGGCGTGAGCCTGGAAGCTGCTTCCCAAGTACCACTATCCCCTACCGAAAACTGATTGTGTGTCTCACAGCACGACTGAAGGAAGTTACGCACGTACGGTGGTCGGTGTGTGAGACACTCTATGTGTGTATTCACACGTGTGGGGGTGTGTGCCTGTGACTGTGCACGAGGATGCATTTGTGGATTCCTGTGTGTGCCGCTAAATACGCGTCTTGGTCTCTGGGTGTCCCTGTGGCCCTTTGCAGATGCCTCCAACAGTAAACCTCATAGTTTATACATAGCACCCTGGTTTGACCCCCAGGTGAAAGGCGAAAGGACCCTGTCAGATTCATGAGGCCGCATGCAAACTTTGACCCCCAGGGCTGTCGAAATAGGCCACAGACTCCCGCTCTCCCACAGCCACGCCTTCTGACCAAAGCAGAAAGACTGGACGAGACCTCCCTCCCGGCCGTGGGTGTCACACCTATGTGGACCTGGAGATCCTGCCACCTACCAGCACATCTGATGTGCCCTTGGGGTCACTCCCAGTGCTCCCGGAAGTAAGGTAAACTCCCATGGGCGGGCTGACACCGACCTGCAGTTGCCGACAGGCAAGATGCAGCCTGGCAATTCTCAAGGGGTTAACGGACTTCGGCCGAAGTGCCTCATCTCGCCAACTAGACCAAATCGCTTTCCATGACCCCATGGGAATGCCCTCAATGGGAAGTGTGGGGCTTCAGCAACCATGACACAGGTTGGAATCCCACAGAGGAAATTAGGCCACCTTCCCGGCCACGTATAGGCAAGCTTCCAACTGGTAGGGTTCGCGGCCCTGACCACTGAGGAAACGCTCAAACGCTACACAGCCTCGTCCTAAGTGCCCTCCTCCTGCCTGCAGGGCGACTCGATTCGACTTGAAGCCACAGACATCATGCGAACACGGAGACACTGAACAGCAGGGAAGACACACCGCAAGCCTGTCTGCTTCGATGATGCCCACCCCACCCCATGCATCCTGGCAATTCTCCACTGCCACAGCGACACTACCGAGGAACTCACAGTGATCAAAGGCACTGTCCCCGAGGACCACAGACAGACTTTCAACGGAAAACCTTTGCCACACGAGGGGACCTGGAAACTTGAAAGGGCACAGTGGCTGACCACGTCAGTGCACCTGGCGTCACAACAGTGCGCCCACCTCTGTCCCGCCAACGGACTGCTCCAGATACACCTCTAGCTGTTCGCAAGGCGAGTCATCCGCCCCGGGAGAAGCCCTTTCGCTTTACACATTCCCAAACAAGGGAATAAAGCGGCCAAAGGGGATGTTCGCATAACTAACCATCCTCCAAGGAGGCCGGCACGGATGCGACACCATGTCGATCTTCTCCACCCCTCGCAAGACACCCTTTGGGAGTCTTTCCTCTGGCAACGGGATCACAACTCTACACAGGTTACCTACCTCACCTCATCCACTTCAACTGCCAAAGCCATCCCCTCCATAGGCAGCTGAAGCCATCCAATCACGAACATGACTCATCCTTGGGAAGCCGAGGCCTGCACCTGCAACCCAATTATGATAGCCTATTCCACGACATCACAAAGGACACGTCCTCATCTTCCCTTCCCTTCCTGTGTGGGCCATCAGTGATCCACGCAGGTTGAAATACAGCACTCGTTCCTCTCCCCACTCCACGATGACCCACTTGGCATCAACACTGTGCCGGGAGTTAAAGTAGAGAAGCCAACAAGGGCAGCAGCGAGGCCTAATCCATCAGCCCCTTTCCGCCGATGCCCAACCGTGCTCAGCCCAGCCCATTGCTCCAGCCTCACTAGGCA
The DNA here is from genome assembly GCF_028021215.1 of Eschrichtius robustus. Lineage (NCBI taxonomy): Eukaryota > Metazoa > Chordata > Mammalia > Artiodactyla > Eschrichtiidae > Eschrichtius > Eschrichtius robustus. The sequence continues at coordinate 2,086 of NW_027175532.1, forward strand.
CTCAAGAACTTCACCGTGAAAAACGCAAGAACAGGGAGGGCCACAGGCCTGGCCTGATGTTCCAGGCACCAACCAGGGACGCTTGCTCATTTTGGCTTCCAGAATCAACCCCCAAAATGGCATGCACGAAGCGTGAACCTGGCCAAAACTCACCTCCCAACTGCCAGCTAACTGGGCCTAGACCAGCACACACACCGACACTTAAGACCAGCAGGAGAGCCTGCCCCCTCGCATTCCCTCAACAGCCATTCAGCAGGGACCCGGGATTCACAGATAACACAGCTTATGTGCAGACACAGTCAACACTCAGAAAGAAGCCCCTCCAATCCTGGAGCCCTTGGTGGTGTATGCATGCATGTCGGCGGGGGACGCTGGCCCTCATTCCTAACTGTCCTCTCCCCCTGAGAGAGGAAACGTGCTGAAGCTCAGTTTCGATGAGGAGACGGTAGAGTGTTCTCACTCATTTGGTTCAGATTTTCCAAAGAATGCATGCAAGGTTGTCATCATCGATCCAAGCACATGCTGCGACCCTGCAGCACAAATTCGAGGAGTGCGCGGGGCTCTGTACAGGAGCGATGAGCCTGGGCTACCCCAAAAGCCTGGTGAATCCACAGCCCTCAGGCCAGTCAGCAAGAGGAACAATCAATCCACTCTTGCAGCCATTGGGCCCGTGTGAGGAAAACCTAATATCTAATGGCACATCTTGGGGTGCTTGAATACCTACCGTCCTGAGTTATCCACGACCATGCTCGGGGACATGGGCCCGCCTCACTTTTTCCAGGTCTTCTTAGCACCTCCAGGCATCAGAGCACACGAAGGTTTTCTTGTTTGTGACGACGGCCAGCCTTTCGCAGCAACTGCACCTGATAAGTGGACAGAAATCACCGAGGCTTCCTACGTGGACCGGTGTCCTCAGAGGACATGATCCATACAAACATTTACCTGACCTTAAGCTCTGAAACTGCTTCCCAAGGACCTCTATCCCTTACCGAGAATTGACTGCATGTCTGATAGTACGACGGCAGGAAGTTAGGCACATATGTTGGCTGGTGTGTGAGAGGCTGTATGTGTGTGTTCACACGTGTGGGCATGTGCGACTGTGACTGGGCATGCGGACGTGCTTGTGGGTTTCTCTGTGTGCCGCTGAATACGCGTTTTGGTCTCTGTGTGTCCCAATGGCCCTGTGAAGAGGAGTCCAACAATAAAAGAAATAGTTTATACACAGCACCCTGGTTAGACCCCCAACTGAAAGGAGAAAGACCCTTGTCAGCTTCAAGAGGCCGCGGGCACACTTTGACCCCCAGGGGCTGTTGAAAGGATCCACGGACTCCCGCTCTCCCACAGCCACGCTTTCTGACCAAAACACAAAGACTCGACGAGACCTGCCTCTGGGCCTTGGCTGTGACATCTACCTGCTGCTCGAGACTCTGTCAGCTACCAGTATATCTGATGGGCATTTGGGGTTACTCGCAGCACTTCCGGAAGCAAGGGAACTCCCATGGTCGGGCCGACACCGACCGGCAGCTGTCTACTGCCAAGATGCAGCCTGAAACCACTCAAGGGGCTAACGAACGTGGGCCCACGTGCCACTTGTCGCCAACTAGGCCTAATCACTTTCCATTGACCCGTGGGAATGCCCACCACAGGAAGTGGTGGGCTTCAGCCACCATGACCCATGTCGGATCCCCACGGCGGAAACTAGTCCACATTCCCAGCCACGTCTCAGGCAGCTCCCATCTTGAATGTTCACGGCCCTGACCCCTAAGGAAACGCTCAAACCCTTGAAAGCCTCGTCCTACGTGCCCTCCTCCAGCCCACACGGCGACACGACCCTACTGGAAACCACAAACATCTTCAGAACACGGGAACACTGAACACCAGGGAAGACAGACCACAAGCCTGTCTCCTTCTTTGATGCTGATCCCACCCCATGCATCCTGGCAATTCTCCACTGCCACAGTGACACTAGCGAGGAACTCAAAGTGATCAAAGGCATGGTCCCTGAGGACCACAGACAGACTTTAAACGGAAGGCCTTTGCCATGCGACGGGACTTGGAAGCCTGAAAGGGAACGGTGGCTGGTCACAGCAGCACAGCAGGCATGACAATTGGACCCCCATCTCGGCCCCACCAATGGACAGCTCCAGATAAACCTCTGGCTGTTCGAAAGGCCTGCGTGCTACACTGGCCGGTCGTGTAATTGCCCCACGGGAGAAAAACTTTCGCTTTACACATTGCCAAACAAGGGAACAAAGTGGCCAAAGGGGATATTCGCATAACTCAACTACCCCCAAGGAGGCCGGCACAGACACCTCACCATGTCGATCTTCTCTACTTCCCACAAGACACACTTTGGATGTCATTCCTCGGGCAACGGGATCGCAACTCTACACAAGTTACCTACCTCATCTCACCCACTTGAACTACCAAAGCCATCCGCTCCATATGCAGCTTATGACAACCCATCACTAACAAGACACATTCTTGGGAAGCCGAGGCCAGCGCCTGCAACCCAATGGTGACAGCCCATCCCATGACATCACACAGGACCTTTCCTCATGATAACTTCCCTTTCTCTCCAGGCCAGCAGCCACCACCCAGGCTGAAATGCTTCACTCAATCCACACCCCACTCCACGAACCTCCACTTAGCGCCAACAGTGTGCCGGCAACTTCAGCAGAGGAGCTCACAGGGGCAGCACTGAGGCCTAAACCTTCAGCCCCCTTCCGCCATCGCCCAACACTAGCCCCCGCCCGCCCACTGCTCCAGCCACACCGGGCATTCAAGAACCTCACCGCGTGAAACACAACAGCAGAGAGGGCCAAAGGCCTGGCCTGAGGCTCCAGGCTCCAAACAAGGAAGCTTGCTCATTTTGGCTTCCATAATCAACCTCGGAAGCTTCATGCACAAAGCGTGATCTTGTCCAAAAATCATCTCTCCAAGCTGCAAGCTTACTGGGTCTACACCAGAACACACTCCGACCCTGAACACTAGCAGGAAAGCCTGCCCTCTTGCATTCCCTCAACGGCCTTTTAGCAGGGACCGGGGATTCCTAGATGACCCAGCTTATGGGCAGATATGGTCGACCCTCAGACAGGAGCCCCTCCAATGCTGGAGCCCTTAGTGGTGTTTGCATGCCTCTCAGCAGGAGAAGTTGGCCCTCATTCCTAACTGTCCCATACCCCCGAGACAGGAAACGTGCTGGACCTCAGTTTCGATGAGGTGATGGAAGAGCGTTCTCACTCATTTTGTTCAGATTTTACAAGGAATGCATACAAGGGTGTCATCATCGATCCAAGCACATGCTGGGACGCTGCAGAACACAAAAGGGAAGGATGTGGGGCTCTGCAGAGGAGTCATGACCTGGAAGTACTCCAACAGCCTGGGGAATCCACAGTCCTCAGGCCACTCAGCAAGACCAACAATCAATCCATTCTTGCAACCATTGGGCCCATCTGTGGAAAACCTAATATCCAATGGCACATTGGGTGAATGCCTACCGTCCTGAGATATCCACAGACATGCTTGGCAACTTGCACCCGCCCCACTTTTTCCAGTTCTCCTTAGCACATCCAGTCATCAGACAATGCGAAGGTCTTCTTCTCCTTGCCGACAGCCAGCCTTACCCTGCAACTGCACCTGAGAAGTGGGCAGAAATCACGCAGGTTTCTGAATTGCACCAGGGTCCTCAGAGAACATGATCCTTATGAGCACATAACCTGGGAGTGAGCCTGGAAGCTGCTTCCCAAGTACCACTATCCCCTACCGAAAACTGATTGTGTGTCTCATAGCACGACTATAGGAACTTACGCACGTACGTTGGTCGGTGTGTGAGACGCTGTATGTGTGTATTCACACGTGTGGGCGTGTGTGACTGTGACTGTGCTCGAGGATGCGTGTGTGGATTCCTGTGTGTGCCGCTAAATACGCGTCTTGGTCTCTGGGTGTCCCTGTGGCCCTTTGCAGATGCCTCCAACAGTAAACGTCATAGATCATACAAAGCACCCAGGTTGGACCCCCAACTGAAAGGCGAAAGAGCCCTGTCAGGTTCATGAGGCCGCATGCAAACTTTGGCCCCCAGGGCTGTCGAAATAGGCCACAGACTCCCGCTCTCCCACAGCCACGCCTTCTGACCAAAGCACAAAGCCTGGACGAGACCTCCCTCCCGGCCGTGGGTGCCACACCTATGTGGACCTGGAGATCCTGCCACCTACCACCACATCTGATGTGCCCTTGGGGTCACTTCCAGTGCTCCCGGAAGCAAGGTAACCTCCCACGGGCGGGCTGACACCGACCTGCAGTTGCCGACAGGCAAGATGCAGCCTGGCAATTCTCAAGGGGTTAACGGACTTCGGCCCAAGTGCCTCATCTCGCCAACTAGACCAAATCACTTTCCATGACCCCGTGGGAATGCCCTCAATGGGAAGTGTGGGGCTTCAGCAACCATGACACAGGTTGGAATCCCACAGAGGAAATTAGGCCACCTTCCCGGCCACGTATAGGCAAGCATCCAACTGGTAGGGTTTACGGCCCTGACCACTGAGGAAACGCTCAAACGCTACACAGCCTCGTCCTAAGTGCCCTCCTCCTGCCTGCAGGGCGACTCGATTCGACTTGAAGCCACAGACAACATGCTAACACAGAGACACTGAACAGCAGGGAAGACACACCGCAAGCCTGTCTGCTTGGATGATGCCCACCCCACCCCATGCATCCTGGCAATTCTCCACTGCCACAGCGACACTACCGAGGAACTCACAGTGATCAAAGGCACTGTCCCCGAGGACCACAGACAGACTTTCAACGGAAAACCTTTGCCACACGAGGGGACCTGGAAACTTGAAAGGGCACAGTGGCTGTCCACGTCAGTGCACCTGGCGTCACAACAGTGCCCCCACCTCTGTCCCGCCAACGGACTGCTCCAGATACACCTCTAGCTGTTCGCAAGCCGAGTCATCCCCCCCGAGAGAAGCCCTTTCGCATTACACATTCCCAAACAAGGGAACAATGCGGCCATAGGGTATGTTCGCATAACTAACATACCTCCAAGGAGGCCGGCACAGATGCGACACCATGTCAATCTTCTTCACCCCTCGCAAGACACCCTTTGGGAGTCTTTCCTCTGGCAACGGGATCGCAACTCTCCACAGGTTACCTACCTCACCTCATCCACTTCAACTACCAAAGCCATCCCCTCCATAGGCAGCTGATGCCAGCCAATCACGAACATGACACATCATTGGGAAGCCGAGGCCAGCACCTGCAACCCAATTATGATAGCCTATTTCATGACATCACAAAGGACATGTCCTCATCTTCCCTTCCCTTCCTGTGCGGGCCATCAGTGATCCACGCAGGTTGAAATACAGCACTCGTTCCTCTCCCCGCTCCACGATGACCCACTTGGCATCAACACTGTGCCGGGAGTTAAAGTAGAGAAGCCAACAAGGGCAGCAGCGAGGCCTAATCCATCAGCCCCTTTCTGCCGATGCCCAACCGAGCTCAGCCCAGCCCATTGCTCCAGCCTCATTATGCACTCAAGAACCTCACCGTGAAAAACGCAAGAACAGGGAGGGCCACAGGCCTGGCCTGAGGTTCCAGGCACCAACCAGGGACGCTTGCTCATTTTGGCTTCCAGAATCAACCCCCAAAATGGCATGCACGAAGCGTGAACCTGGCCAAAACTCACCTCCCAACTGCAAGCTAACTGGGCCTAGACCAGCACACACTCCGACTCTTAAGACCAGCAGGAGAGCCTGCCCCCTCGCATTCCCTCAACAGCCATTCAGCAGGGGCCCGGGATTCACAGATAACACAGCTTATGTGCAGACACGGTCAACCCTCAGACAGGAGCCCCTCCAATCCTGGAGTCCTTGGTGGTGTTTGCATGCATGTCGGCGGGGGACGTTGTCCCTCATTCCTTACTGTCCTCTCCCCCTGAGATAGCAAACGTGCTGAACCTCAGTTTCGATGAGGAGACGGTAGAGTGTTCTCTCTCATTTGGTTCAGATTTTCCAAGGAATGCATGCAAGGGTGTCATCATCGATCCAAGCACATGCTGGGACGCTGCAGCACACAACCGGGGTGTGTGCGGGGCTCTGTACGGGAGCCATGAGCCTGGGCTACCCCAAAAGCCTGGAGAATCCACAGCCCTCAGGCCACTCAGCAAGAGGAACAATCAATCCACTCTTGCAGCCATTGGGCCCATCTGAGGAAAACCTAATATCTAATGGCACATCTTGTGGTGCTTGAATACCTACCGTCCTGAGTTATCTACGACCATGATCGGGGACATGGGCCCGCCACACTTTTTCCAGGTCTTCTTAGCACCTCCAAGCATCAGAGCACACAAAGGGTTTCTTGTTTGTGCCGACGGCCAGCCTTTCCCAGCAACTGCACCTGAGAAGTGGACAGAAATCACCGAGGCTTCCTAAGTGGACCGGTGTCCTCATAGGACATGATCCATACAAATATTTACCTGGCCTTGAGCTCTGAAACTGCTTCCCAAGGACCTCTATCCCTTACCGAGAATTGACTGCATGTCTGATAGTACGACTGCAGGAAGTTAGGCACCTACGTTGGCTGGTGTGTGAGAGGCTGTATGTGTGTGTTCACACGTGTGGGCGTGTGTGACTGTGACTGGGCTTGCGCACGTGCTTGTGGGTTTCTCTGTGTGCCGCTGAAAACGCGTCTTGGTCTCTGTGTATCCCTATGGCCCTGTGAAGAGGAGTCCAACAGTAAAAGAATTAGTTTATACACAGCACCCTTGTTAGACCCCCAACTGAAAGGAGAAAGAACCCTGTCAGCTTCAAGAGGCCGCGGCCACACTTTGACCCCCAGGGGCTGTTGAAAGGGTCGACGGACTCCCGCTCTCCCACAGCCACGCCTTCTGACCAAAACACAAAGACTCGACGAGACCTGCCTCTGGGCCTTGGCTGTGACATCTACCTGCAGCTCGAGACTCTGTCAGCTACTAGTATATCTGATGGGCATTTGGGGTCACTCGCAGCACTTCCAAAAGCAAGGGAACTCCCATGGTCGGGCCGACACCGACCGGCAGCTGTCTACTGCCAAGATGCAGCCTGAAACCACTCAAGGGGCTAACGAACGTGGGCCCACGTGCCACTTCTCGCCAACTAGGCCTAATCACTTTCCATTGACCCGTGGGTATGCCCTCCACAGGAAGGGGTGGGCTTCAGCCACCATGACCCATGTCCGATCCCCACGGCGGAAACTAGTCCACATTCCCAGCCACGTCTCAGGCAGCTCCCATCTTGAATGTTCACGGCCCTGATCCCTAAGGAAACGTTCAAACCCTTGAAAGCCGCGTCCTACGTGCCCTTCTCCAGCCCACAGGGCGACACGGCCCTACTGGAAACCACAAACATCTTCAGAACACGGGAACACTGAACACCAGGGAAGACAGACCGCAAGCCTGTCTCCTTCTTTGATGCTGATCCCACCCCATGCATCCTGGCAATTCTCCACTGCCACAGTGACACTAGCGAGTAACTCACAGTGATCATAGGCATGGTCCCTGAGGACCACAGACAGACTTTCAACGGAAGACCTCTGCCATGCGACGGGACTTGGAAGCCTGAAAGGGAACGGTGGCTGGTCACAGCAGCACAGCAGGCATGGCAATTGGACCCCCATCTATGCCCCACCAATGGATTGCTCCAGATAAACCTCTGGCTGTTCGAAAGGCCTGCGTGCTACACTGGCCGGTCGCCTCATTGCCCCATGGTAGAAACACTTTCGCTTTACACATTGCCAAACAAGGGAACAAAGCGGCCAAAGGGGATATTCGCATAACTCAGCTACCCCCAAGGAGGCCGGCACAGACGCCTCACCATGTCGATCTTCTCTACTTCCCACAAGACACCCTTTGTATGTCATTCCTCGGGCAACGGAATCACAACTCTACACAGGTTACCTACATCAACTCACCCACTTGAACTACCAAAGCCATCTGCTCCATAGGCAGCTAATGCCAGCCCATCACGAACAAGACACATTCTTGGGAAGCCGAGGCCAGCGCCTGCAACCCAATGGTGACAGCTCATCCCACGACATCACACAGGACCTTTCCTCATGATACCTTCCTTTTCTCTCCAGGCCAGCAGCCACCACCCAGGTTGAAATGCTTCACTCGAACCACACCCCACTCCACGAACCTCCACTTAGTGCCAACAGTGTGCTGGCAACTTCAGCAGAGGAGCTGACAGGGGCAGCACTGAGGCCTAAACCTTCAGCCCCCTTCCGCCATCGCCCAACTCCAGCACACGCCCGCCAACTGCTCCAGCCACACCGGGAAGTCAAGAACCTCACCGCGCGAAACACAACAGCAGAGAGGGCCAAAGGCCTGGCCTGAGGCTCCAGGCTGCAACCAAGGAAGCTTGCTCATTTTGGCTTCCATAATCAACCTCGGAAGGGGCATGCACAAAGCTTGATCCTGTCCAAAAATCACCTCTCCAAGCTGCAAGCTTACTGGGTCTACACCAGAACACACTCCGACCCTGAACACTAGCAGGAAAGCCTGCCCTCTTGCATTCCCTCAACGGCCTTTTAGCAGGGACCGGGGATTCCTAGATGACCCAGCTTATGGGCAGATATGGTCGACCCTCAGACAGGAGCCCCTCCAATGCTGGAGCCCTTAGTGGTGTTTGCATGCCTCTCAGCAGGAGAAGTTGGCCCTCATTCCTAACTGTCCCATACCCCCGAGACAGGAAACGTGCTGGACCTCAGTTTCGATGAGGTGACGGAAGAGCGTTCTCACTCATTTTGTTCAGATTTTCCAAGCAATGAATACAAGGGTGTCATCATCGATCCAAGCACATGCTGGGACGCTGCAGAACACAAAAGGGAAGGATGTGGGTCTCTGCAGAGGAGTCATGACCTGGAAGTACTCCAACAGCCTGGGGAATCCACAGTCCTCAGGCCACTCAGCAAGACCAACAATCAATCCATTCTTGCAACCATTGGGCCCATCTGTGGAAAACCTTATATCCAATGGCACATTGGGTGAAAGCCTACCGTCCTGAGATATCCACAGACATGCTTGGCAACTTGCACCCGCCCCACTTTTTCCACTTCTCCTTAGCACATCCAGTCATCAGACAATGCGAAGGTCTTCTTCTCTTTGCCGACAGCCAGCCTTACCCTGCAACTGCACCTGTGAAGTGGACAGAAATCACGCAGGTTTCTGAATTGCACCAGGGTCCTCAGAGAACATGATCCTTATGAGCACATAACCTGGGCGTAAGCCTGGAAGCTGCTTCCCAAGTACCACTATCCCCTACCGAAAACTGATTGTGTGTCTCACAGCACAACTGAAGGAAGTTACGCACGTACGTTGGTCGGTGTGTGAGACGCTGTATGTGTGTATTCACACGTGTGGGCGTGTGTGACTGTGACTATGCATGAGGATGCGTTTGTGGATTCCTGTGTGTGCCGCTAAATACGCGTCTTGGTCTCTGGGTGTCCTGTGGCCCTTTGCAGATGCCTCCAACAGTAAACCTCATAGTTTATACACAGCACACTTGTTGAACCCCCAGCTGAAAGGCGAAAGAACCCTGTCAGTTTCATGAGGCCGCATGCAAACTTTGATCCCCAGGGCTGTCGAAATAGTCCACAGACTCCCGCTCTCCCACAGCCACGCCTTCTGACCAAAGCACAAAGACTGGACGAGACCTCCCTCCCGGCCGTGGGTGTCACACCTATGTGGACCTGGAGATCCTGCCACCTACCACCACATCTGATGTGCCCTTGGGGTCACTCCCAGTGCTCCCGGAAGCAAGGTAACCTCCCATGGGCGGGCTGACACCGACCTGCAGGTGACGACAGGCAAGATGCAGCCTGGCAATTCTCAAGGGGTTAACGGACTTCGGCCCAAGTGCCTCATCTCGCCAACTAGACCAAATCGCTTTCCAAGACCCCGTGGGAATGCCCTCAATGGGAAGTGTGGGGCCTGAGCAACCATGACACAGGTTGGAATCCCACAGAGGAAATTAGGCCACCTTCCTGGCCACATATAGGCAAGCATCCGACTGGTAGGGTTTAAGGCCCTGACCACTGAGGAAATGCTCAAACGCTACACAGCCTCGTCCTAAGTGCCCTCCTCCTTCCTGCAGGGCGACTCGATTCGACTTGAAGCCACAGACATCATGCGAACACGGAGACACTGAACAGCAGGGAAGGCACACCGCAAGCCTGTCTGCTTGGATGATGCCCACCCCACCCCATGCATCCTGGCAATTCTCCACTGCCACAGCGACACTACCGAGGAACTCACAGTGATCAAAGGCACTGTCCCCGAGGACCACAGACAGACTTTCAACGGAAAACCTTTGCCACACGAGGGGACCTGGAAACTTGAAAGGGCACAGTGGCTGTCCACGTCAGTGCACCTGGCGTCACAACAGTGCCCCCACCTCTGTCCCGCCAACGGACTGCTCCAGATACACCTCTAGCTGTTTGCAAGCCGAGTCATCCCCCACGGGAGAAGCCCTTTTTCTTTACACATTCCCAAACAAGGGAATAAAGCGGCCAAAGGGGATGTTCGCATAACTAACCATCCTCCAAGGAGGCAGGCACGGATGAGACACCATGTCGATCTTCTCCACCCCTCGCAAGACACCCTTTGGGAGTCTTTCCTCTGGCAACGGGATCGCAACTCTACACAGGTTACCTACCTCACCTCATCCACTTCAACTGCCAAAGCCATCCCCTCCATAGGCAGCTGATGCCAGCCAATCACGAACATGACACATCCTTGGGAAGCCGAGGCCAGCACCTGCAACCCAATTATGATAGCCTATTCCATGACATCACAAAGGACATGTCCTCATCTTCCCTTCCCTTCCTGTGCGGGCCCTCCGTGATCCACGCAGGTTGAAATACAGCACTCGTTCCTCTCCCCACTCCACGATGACCCACTTGGCATCAACACTGTGCCGGGAGTTAAAGTAGAGAAGCCAACAAGGGCAGCAGCGAGGCCTAATCCATCAGCCCCTTTCCGCCGATGCCGAACCGAGCTCAGCCCAGCCCATTGCTCCAGCCTCCCTAGGCACTCAAGAACCTCACCGTGAAAAACGCAAGAACAGGGAGGGCCACAGGCCTGGCCTGAGGTTCCAGGCACCAACCAGGGACGCTTGCTCATTTTGGCTTCCAGAATCAACCCCCAAAATGGCATGCACGATGCGTGATCCTGGCCAAAACTCACCTCCCAACTGCAAGCTAACTGGGCCTAGACCAGCACACACTCCGACTCTTAAGACCAGCAGGAGAGCCTGCCCCCTCGCATTCCCTCAACAGCCATTCAGCAGGGGCCCGGGATTCACAGATAACACAGCTTATGTGCAGACACTGTCAACACTCAGACAGGAGCCCCTGCAATCCTGGAGCCCTTGGTGGTGTATGCATGCATGTCGGTGGGGACGCTGGCCCTCATTCCTAACTGTCCTCTCCCCCTGAGAGAGGAAACGTGCTGGACCTCAGTTTCGATGAGGAGACTGTAGAGTGTTCTCACTCATTTGGTTCAGAGTTTCCAAGGAATGCATGCAAGGGTGTCATCATCGATCCAAGCACATGCTGGGACGCTGCAGCACACAACAGGGGTGTGCGCGGGGCTCTGTACAGGAGCCATGAGCCTGGGCTACACCAAAAGCCTGGTGAATCCACAGCCCTCAGGCCAGTCAGCAAGAGGAAAAATCAATCCACTCTTGCAGCCATTGGGCCCGTCTAAGGAAAACCTAATATCTAATGGCAAATCTTGGGGTGCTTGAATACCTACCGTCCTGAGTTATCCACGACCATGCTCGGGGACATGGGCCCGCCTCACTTTTTCCAGGTCTTCTTAGCACCTCCAGGCATCAAAGCCACGAAGGTTTTCTTGTTTGTGCCGATGGCCTGCCTTTCCCAGCAACTGCACCTGAGAAGTGGACAGAATACACCGAGGCTTCCTAAGTGCACAGGTTTCCTCAGAGGACATGATCCATACAAACATTTACCTGGCCTTGAGCTCTGAAACTGCTTCCCAAGGACCTCTATCCCTTACCGAGAATTGACTGCATATCTGATAGTACGACTGCAGGAAGTTAGGCACCTACGTTGGCTGGTGTGTGAGAGGCTCTATGTGTGTGTTCACGCGTTTGGGCATGTGAGACTGTGACTGGGCTTGCGGACGTGCTTGTGGGTTTCTCTGTGTGCCACTGCATACGCGTCTTGGTCTCTGTGTGTCCCTATGGCCCTGTGAAGAGGAGTCCAACAGTAAAAGAAATAGTTTATACACAGAACCCTGGTTAGACCCCCAACTGAAAGGAGAAAGACCCCTGTCAGCTTCAAGAGGCCGTGGGCACACTTTGACCCCAAGGGGCTGTTGAAATAGTCCATGGACTCCCGCTCTCCCACAGCCACGCCTTCTGACCAAAACACAAATTCTCGACGAGACCTGCCTCTGGGCCTTCGCTGTGACATCTACCTGCAGCTCGAGACTCTGTCAGCTACCAGTATATCTGATGGGCATTTGGGGTCCCTCGCAGCACTTCCGGAAGCAAGGGAACTCCCATGGCCGGGCCGACACCGACCGGCAGCTGTCTACTGCCAAGATGAAGCCTGAAACCACTCAAGGGGCTAACGAACGTGGGCCCACGTGCCACTTCTCGCCAACTAGGCCTAATCACTTTCCATTGAGCTGTGGGAATGCCCACCACAGGAAGTGGTGGGCTTCAGCCACCATGACCCATGTCGGATCCCCAAGGCGGAAACTAGTTCACATTCCCAGCCACGTCTCAGGCAGCTCCCATCTTGAATGTTCACGGCCCTGACCCCTAAGGAAACGATCAAACCCTTTGAAAGCCTCGTCCTACGTGCCCTCCTCCAGCCCAAAGGGCGATACTACCCTACTGGAAACCACAAACATCTTCAGAACACGGGAACACTGAACACCAGGGAAGACAGACCGCAAGCCTGTCTCCTTCTTTGATGCTGATCCCACCCCATGCATCCTGGCAATTCTCCACTGCCACAGTGACACTAGCGAGTAACTCACAGTGATCAAAGTCATGGTCCCTGAGGACCACAGACAGACTTTAAACGGAAGGCCTCTGCCATGCGACGGGACCTGGAAGCCTGAAAGGGAACGGTGGCTGGTCACAGCAGCACAGCAGGCATGGCAATTGGACCCCCATCTCGGCCCCACCAATGGACTTCAGATAAACCTCTGGCTGTTCGAAAGGCCTGTGTGCTACACTGGCCGGTCGCGTCATTGCCCCACGGGAAAAACACTTTCGCTTTACACATTGCCAAACAAGGGAACAAAGCGGCCAAAGGGGATATTCGCATAACTCAACTACCCCCAAGGAGGCCGGCACAGACGCCTCACCATGTCGATCTTCCCTACTTCCCACAAGACACCCTTTGGATGTCATTCCTCGGGCAACGGGATCGCAACTCTACACAAGTTACCTACCTCAACTCACACGCTTGAACTACCAAAGCCATCCGCTCCATAGGCAGCTTATGACAGCCCATCACAAACAAGACACATTCTTGGGAAGCCGAGGCCAGCGCCTGCAACCCAATGGTGACAGCCCATCCCACGACATCACACAAGACCTTTCCTCATGATACCTTCCCTTTCTCTCCAGGCCAGCAGCCACCACCCAGGCTTAAATGCTTCACTCCAATCCCACCCCACTACACGAACCTCCACTTAGCGCCAACAGTGTGCCGGCAACTTCAGCAGAGGAGCTGACAGGGGCATCACTGAGGCCAATCCTTCAGCCCCCTTCCGCCTTCGCCCAACACCAGCCCACGCCCGCCCACTGCTCCAGCCACACCGGGCAGTCAAGAACCTCAACGCGTGAAACACAACAGCAGAGAGGGCCAAAGGCCTGGCCTGAGGCTCCAGGCTGCAACCAAGGAAGCTTGCTCATTTTGGCTTCCATAATCAACCTCGGAAGCGGCATGCACAAAGCGTGATCCTGTCCAAAAATCACCTCTCCAAGCTGCAATCTTACTGGGTCTATACCAGAACACACTCCGACCCTGAAGACTAGCAGGAAAGCCTGCCCTCTTGCATTCCCTCAACGGCCTTTTAGCAGGGACCGGGGATTCCTAGATGACCCAGCTTATGGGCAGATATGGTCGACCCTCAGACAGGAGCCCCTCCAATGCTGGAGCCCTTAGTGGTGTTTGCATGCCTATCAGCAAGAGACGTTGGCCCTCATTCCTAACTGTCCCATACCCCCGAGACAGGAAACGTGCTGGACCTCAGTTTCGATGAGGTGACGGAAAAGCGTTCTCACCATTTTGTTCAGATTTTCCAAGGAATGCATACAAGGGTGTCATCATCGATCCAAGCACATGCTGGGACGCTGCAGAACACAAAAGGGAAGGCTGTGGGGCTCTGCAGAGGAGCCATGACCTGGAAGTACTCCAAAAGCCTGGGGAATCCACAGTCCTCAGGCCACTCAGCAAGACCAACAATCAATCCATTCTTGCAACAATTGGGCCCATCTGTGGAAAACCTAATATCCAATGGCACATTGGGTGAATGCCTACCGTCCTGAGATATCCACAGACATGCTCGGCAACTTGCACCCGCCCCACTTTTTCCAGTTCTCCTTAGCACATCCAGTCATCAGACAATGCGAAGGTCTTTTTCTCTTTGCCGACAGCCAGCCTTACCCTGCAACTGCACCTGTGAAGTGGACAGAAATCACGCAGGTTTCTGAATTGCACCAGGGTCCTCAGAGAACATGATCCTTATGAGCACATAACCTGGGAGTGAGCCTGGAAGCTGCTTCCCAAGTGCCACTATCCCCTACCGAAAACTGATTGTGTGTCTCATAGCACGACTATAGGAACTTACGCACGTACGTTGGTCGGTGTGTGAGACGCTGTATGTGTGTATTCACACGTGTGGGCGTGTGTGACTGTGACTGTGCACGAGGATGCGTTTGTGGATTCCTGTGTGTGCCGCTAAATACGCGTCTTGGTTTCTGGGAGTCCCTGTGGCCCATTGCAGATGCCTCAGACAGTAAACCTCAAAGTTTATACACAGCGCCCTGGTTGGACCCCCAGCTGAAAGGCGAAAGGACCCTGTCAGATTCATGAGGCCGCATGCAAACTTTGACCCCCAGGGCTGTCGAAATAGGCCACAGACTCCCGCTCTCCCACAGCCACGCCTTCTGACCAAAGCACAAAGACTGGACGAGACCTCCCTCCCGGCCGTGGGTGTCACACCTATGTGGACCTGGAGATCCTGCCACCTACCATCACATCTGATGTGCCCTTGGGGTCACTCCCAGTGCTCCCGGAAGCAAGGTAACCTCCCATGGGCGGGCTGACACCGACCTGCAGTTGCCGACAGGCAAGATGCAGCCTGGCAATTCTCAAGGGGTTAACGGACTTCGGCCCAAGTGCCTCATCTTGCCAACTAGACCAAATCGCTTTCCATGACCCCATGGGAATGCCCTCAATGGGAAGTGTGGGGCTTCAGCAACCATGACACAGGTTGGAATCCCACAGAGGAAATTAGGCCACCTTCCCGGCCACGTATAGGCAAGCATCCAACTGGTAGGGTTTACGGCCCTGTCCACTGAGGAAACGCTCAAACGCTACACAGCCTCGTCCTAAGTGCCCTCCTCCTGCCTGCAGGGCGACTCGATTCGACTTGAAGCCACAGACATCATGCGAACACGGAGACACTGAACAGCAGGGAAGACACACCGCAAGCCTGTCTGCTTGGATGATGCCCACCCCACCCCATGCATCCTGGCAATTCTCCACTGCCACAGCGACACTACCGAGGAACTCACAGTGATCAAAGGCACTCTCCCCGAGGACCACAGACAGACTTTCAACGGAAAACCTTTGCCACAAGAGGGGACCTGGAAACTTGAAAGGGCACAGTGGCTGACCACGTCAGTGCACCTGGCATCACAACAGTGCCCCCACCTCTGTCCCGCCAACGGAGTGCTCCAGATACAACTCTAGCTGTTCGCAAGCAGAGTCATCCCCCCCGGGAGAAGCACTTTCGCTTTACACATTCCCAAACAAGGGAACAAAGCGGCCAAAGGGGATGTTCGCATAACTAACCATCCTCCAAGGAGGCCGGCACAGATGCGACACCGTGTCGATCTTCTCCACCCCTCACAAGACACCCTTTGGGAGTCTTTCCTATGGCAACGGGATCGCAACTCTACACAGGTTACCTACCTCACCTCATCCACTTCAACTGCCAAAGCCATCCCCTCCATAGGCAGCTGATGCCAGCCAATCACGAACATGACACATCCTTGGGAAGCCAAGTCCTGCACCTGCAACCCAATTATGATAGCCTATTCCATGACATCACAAAGGACATGTCCTCATCTTCCCTTCCCTTCCTGTGCGGGCCATCAGTGATCCACGCAGGTTGAATTACAGCACTCGTTCCTCTCCCCACTCCACGATGACCCACTTGGCATCAACACTGTGCCGGGAGTTAAAGTAGAGAAGCCAACAAGGGCAGCAGCGAGGCCTAATCCATCAGCCCCTTTCCGCCGATGCCGAACCGAGCTCAGCCCAGCCCATTGCTCCAGCCTCCCTAGGCACTCAAGAACCTCACCGTGAAAAACGCAAGAACAGGGAGGGCCACAGGCCTGGCCTGAGTTTCCAGGCACCAACCATGGACGCTTGCTCATTTTGGCATCCAGAATCAACACCCAAAATGGCATGCACGAAGCGTGAACCTGGCCAAAACTCACCTCCCAACTGCAAGCTAACTGGGCCTAGACCAGCACACACTCCGACTCTTAAGACCAGCAGGAGAGCCTGCGCCCTCGCATTCCCTCAACAGCCATTCAGCAGGGCCCCGGGATTCACAGATAACACAGCTTATGTGCAGACACGGTCAACACTCAGACAGGAGCCCCTCCAATCCTAGAGCCCTTGGTGGTGTATGCATGCATGTCGGCGGGGGACGCTGGCCCTCATTCCTAACTGTCCTCTCCCCCTGAGAGAGGAAACGTGCTGAAGCTCAGTTTCGATGAGGAGACGGTAGAGTGTTCTCACTCATTTGGTTCAGAGTTTCCAAGGAATGCATGCAAGGGTGTCATCATCGATCCAAGCACATGCTGGGACGCTGCAGCACACAACCGGGGTGTGCGCGGGGCTCTGTACAGGAGCCATGAGCCTGGGCTACCCCAAAAGCCTGGTGAATCCACAGCCCTCAGGCCAGTCAACAAGAGGAACAATCAATCCACTCTTGCAGCCTTTGGGCCCGTCTGAGGAAAACCTAATATCTAATGGCACATCATAGGGTGTTTGAATACCTACCGTCCTGAGTTATCCACGAACATGCTCGGGGACATGGGCCCGCCTCACTTTTTCCAGGTCTTCTTAGCACCTCCAGGCATCAGAGCACACGAAGGTTTTCTTGTTTGTGCCGATGGCCAGCCTTTCCCAGCAACTGCACCTGAGAAGTGGACAGAAATCACCGAGGCTTCCTAAGTGGACCGGTGTCCTCAGAGGACATGATCCATACAAACATTTACCTGACCTTGAGCTCTGAAACTGCTTCCCAAGGACCTCTATCCCTTACCGAGAATTGACTGCATGTCTGATAGTACAACGGCAGGAAGTTAGGCACATATGTTGGCTGGTGTGTGAGAGGCTGTATGTGTGTGTTCACACGTGTGGGCGTGTGCGACTGTGACTGGGCATGCGGACGTGCTTGTGGGTTTCTCTGTGTGCCGCTGAATACGCGTCTTGGTCTCTGTGTGTCCCTATGGCCCTGTGAAGAGGAGTCCAAAAGTAAAAGAAATAGTTTATACACAGAACCCTGGTTAGACCCCCAACTGAAAGGAGAAAGACCCCTTTCAGCTTCAAGAGGCCGTGGGCACACTTTGACCCCAGGGGCTGTTGAAAGGGTCCACGGACTCCCGCTCTCCCACAGCCACGCCTTCTGACCAAAACACAAATTCTCGACGAGACCTGCCTCTGGGCCTTCGCTGTGACATCTACCTGCAGCTCGAGACTCTGTCAGCTACCAGTATATCTGATGGGCATTTGGGGTCCCTCGCAGCACTTCCGGAAGCAAGGGAACTCCCATGGTCGGGCCGACACCGACCGGCAGCTGTCTACTGCCAAGATGCAGCCTGAAACCACTCAAGGGGCTAACGAACGTGGGCCCACGTGCCACTTCTCGCCAACTAGGCCTAATCACTTTCCATTGACCCGTGGGAATGCACACCACAGGAAGTGGTGGGCTTCAGCCACCATGACCCATGTCGGATCCCCACGGCGGAAACTAGTCCACATTCCCAGCCACGTCTCAGGCAGCTCCCATCTTGAATGTTCACGGCCCTGACCCCTAAGGAAACGATCAAACCCTTTGAAAGCCTCGTCCTACGTGCCCTCCTCCAGCCCAAAGGGCGACACGACCCTACTGGAAACCACAAACATCTTCAGAACACGGGAACACTGAACACCAGGGAAGACGGACCGCAAGCCTGTCTCCTTCTTTGATGCTGATCCCACCCCATGCATCCTGGTAATTCTCCACTGCCACAGTGACACTAGCGAGTAACTCACAGTGATCAAAGGCATGGTCCCTGAGGACCACAGACAGACTTTAAACGGAAGGCCTCTGCCATGCGACGGGACCTGGAAGCCTGAAAGGGAACAGTGGCTGGTCACAGCAGCACAGCAGGCATGGCAATTGGACCCCCATCTCGGCCCCACCAATGGACTCCAGATAAACCTCTGGCTGTTCGAAAGGCCTGTGTGCTACACTGGCCGGTCGCGTCATTGCCCCACGGGAGAAACTCTTTCGCTTTACACATTGCCAAACAAGGGAACAAAGCGGCCAAAGGGGTTATTCGCATAACTCAACTACCCCCAAGGGGGCCGGCACAGACGCCTCACCATGTCGATCTTCTCTACTTCCCACAAGACACCCTTTGGATGTCATTCCTCGGGCAACGGGATCGCAACTCTACACAAGTTACCTACCTCAACTCACACGCTTGAACTACCAAAGCCATCCGCTCCATAGGCAGCTTATGACAGCCCATCACAAACAAGACACATTCTTGGGAAGCCGAGGCCAGCGCCTGCAACCCAATGGTGACAGCCCATCCCACGACATCACACAAGACCTTTCCTCATGATACCTTCCCTTTCTTTCCAGGCCAGCAGCCACCACCCAGGCTTAAATGCTTCACTCCAATCCCACCCCACTACACGAACCTCCACTTAGCGCCAACAGTGTGCCGGCAACTTCAGCAGAGGAGCTGACAGGGGCATCACTGAGGCCAATCCTTCAGCCCCCTTCCGCCTTCGCCCAACACCAGCCCACGCCCGCCCACTGCTCCAGCCACACCGGGCAGTCAAGAACCTCACCGCGTGAAACACAACAGCAGAGAGGGCCAAAGGCCTGGCCTGAGGCTCCAGGCTGCAACCAAGGAAGCTTGCTCATTTTGGCTTCCATAATCAACCTCGGAAGCGGCATGCACAAAGCGTGATCCTGTCCAAAAATCACCTCTCCAAGCTGCAATCTTACTGGGTCTATACCAGAACACACTCCGACCCTGAAGACTAGCAGGAAAGCCTGCCCTCTTGCATTCCCTCAACGGCCTTTTAGCAGGGACCGGGGATTCCTAGATGACCCAGCTTATGGGCAGATATGGTCGACCCTCAGACAGGAGCCCCTCCAATGCTGGAGCCATTAGTGGTGTTTGCATGCCTATCAGCAAGAGACGTTGGCCCTCATTCCTAACTGTCCCATACCCCCGAGACAGGAAACGTGCTGGACCTAAGTTTCGATGAGGTGACGGAAAAGCGTTCTCACCATTTTGTTCAGATTTTCCAAGGAATGCATACAAGGGTGTCATCATCGATCCAAGCACATGCTGGGACGCTGCAGAACACAAAAGGGAAGGTTGTGGGGCTCTGCAGAGGAGCCATTACCTGGAAGTACTCCAACAGCCTGGGGAATCCACAGTCCTCAGGCCACTCAGCAAGACCAACAATCAATCCATTCTTGCAACCATTGGGCCCATCTGTGGAAAACCTAATATCCAATGGCACATTGGGTGAATGCCTACCGTCCTGAGATATCCACAGACATGCTCGGCAACTTGTACCCGCCCCACTTTTTCCAGTTCTCCTTAGCACATCCAGTCATCAGACAATGCGAAGGTCTTTTTCTCTTTGCCGACAGCCAGCCTTACCCTGAAACTGCACCTGTGAAGTGGACAGAAATCACGCAGGTTTCTGAATTGCACCAGGGTCCTCAGAGAACATGATCCTTATGAGCACATAACCTGGGCGTGAGCCTGGAAGCTGCTTCCCAAGTACCACTATCCCCTACCGAAAACTGATTGTGTGTCTCACAGCACGACTGAAGGAAGTTACGCACGTACGTTGGTCGGTGTGTGAGACGCTGTATGTGTGTATTCACACGTGTGGGGGTGTGTGACTGTGACTGTGCACGAGGATGCGTTTGTGGATTCCTGTGTGTGCCGCTAAATACGCGTCTTGGTCTCTGGGAGTCCCTGTGGCCCATTGCAGATGCCTCAGACAGTAAACCTCAAAGTTTATACACAGCGCCCTGGTTGGACCCCCAGCTGAAAGGCGAAAGGACCCTGTCAGATTCATGAGGCCGCATGCAAACTTTGACCCCCAGGGCTGTCGAAATAGTCCACAGACTCCCGCTCTCCCACAGCCACGCCTTCTGACCAAAGCACAAAGACTGGACGAGACCTCCCTCCCGGCCGTGGGTGTCACACCTATGTGGACCTGGAGATCCTGCCACCTACCACCACATCTGATGTGCCCTTGGGGTCACTCCCAGTGCTCCCGGAAGCAAGGTAACCTCCCATGGGCGGGCTGACACCGACCTGCAGTTGCCGACAGGCAAGATGCAGCCTGGCAATTCTCAAGGGGTTAACGGACTTCGGCCCAAGTGCCTCATCTTGCCAACTAGACCAAATCGCTTTCCATGACCCCATGGGAATGCCCTCAATGGGAAGTGTGGGGCTTCAGCAACCATGACACAGGTTGGAATCCCACAGAGGAAATTAGGCCACCTTCCCGGCCACGTATAGGCAAGCATCCAACTGGTAGTGTTTACGGCCCTGTCCACTGAGGAAACGCTCAAACGCTACACAGCCTCGTACTAAGTGCCCTCCTCCTGCCTGCAGGGCGACTCGATTCGACTTGAAGCCACAGACATCATGCGAACACGGAGACACTGAACAGCAGGGAAGACACACCGCAAGCCTGTCTGCTTGGATGATGCCCACCCCACCCCATGCATCCTGGCAATTCTCCACTGCCACAGCGACACTACCGAGGAACTCACAGTGATCAAAGGCACTCTCCCCGAGGACCACAGACAGACTTTCAACGGAAAACCTTTGCCACAAGAGGGGACCTGGAAACTTGAAAGGGCACAGTGGCTGACCACGTCAGTGCACCTGGCATCACAACAGTGCCCCCACCTCTGTCCCGCCAACGGAGTGCTCCAGATACACCTCTAGCTGTTCGCAAGCAGAGTCATCCCCCCCGGGAGAAGCACTTTCGCTTTACACATTCCCAAACAAGGGAACAAAGCGGCCAAAGGGGATGTTCGCATAACTAACCATCCTCCAAGGAGGCCGGCACAGATGCGACACCGTGTCGATCTTCTCCACCCCTCACAAGACACCCTTTGGGAGTCTTTCCTATGGCAACGGGATCGCAACTCTACACAGGTTACCTACCTCACCTCATCCACTTCAACTGCCAAAGCCATCCCCTCCATAGGCAGCTGATGCCAGCCAATCACGAACATGACACATCCTTGGGAAGCCAAGTCCTGCACCTGCAACCCAATTATGATAGCCTATTCCATGACATCAGAAAGGACATGTCCTCATCTTCCCTTCCCTTCCTGTGCGGGCCATCAGTGATCCACGCAGGTTGAAATACAGCACTCGTTCCTCTCCCCACTCCACGATGACCCACTTGGCATCAACACTGTGCCGGGAGTTAAAGTAGAGAAGCCAACAAGGGCAGCAGCGAGGCCTAATCCATCAGCCCCTTTCCGCCGATGCCGAACCGAGCTCAGCCCAGCCCATTGCTCCAGCCTCCCTAGGCACTCAAGAACCTCACCGTGAAAAACGCAAGAACAGGGAGGGCCACAGGCCTGGCCTGAGGTTCCAGGCACCAACCAGGGACGCTTGCTCATTTTGGCTTCCAGAATCAACCCACAAAATGGCATGCACGAAGCGTGAACCTGGCCAAAACTCACCTCAAAACTGCCAGCTAACTGGGCCGAGACCAGCACACACTCCGACTCTTAAGACAAGCAGGAGAGCCTGCCCCCTCGCATTCCCGCAACAGCCATTCAGCAGGGACCCGGGATTCACAGATAACACAGCTTATGTGCAGACACGGTCAACACTCAGAAAGAAGCCCCTCCAATCCTGGAGCCCTTGGTGGTGTATGCATGCATGTCGGCGGGGGACGCTGGCCCTCATTCCTAACTGTCCTCTCCCCCTGAGAGAGGAAACGTGCTGAAGCTCAGTTTCGATGAGGAGACGGTAGAGTGTTCTCACTCATTTGGTTCAGAGTTTCCAAAGAATGCATGCAAGGGTGTCATCATCGATCCAAGCACATGCTGGGACGCTGCAGCACACATTCGAGGTGTGCACGGGGCTCTGTACAGGAGCGATGAGCCTGGGCTACCCCAAAAGCCTGGTGAATCCACAGCCCTCAGGCCAGTCAACAAGAGGAACAATCAATCCACTCTTGCAGCCTTTGGGCCCGTCTGAGGAAAACCTAATATCTAATGGCACATCTTGGGGTGCTTGAATACCTACCGTCCTGAGTTATCCACGAACATGCTCGGGGACATGTGCCCGCCTCACTTTTTCCAGGTCTTCTAAGCACCTCCAGGCATCAGAGCACACGAAGGTTTTCTTGTTTGTGCCGATGGCCAGCCTTTCCCAGCAACTGCACCTGAGAAGTGGACAGAAATCACCGAGGCTTCCTAAGTGGACCGGTGTCCTCAGAGGACATGATCCATACAAACATTTACCTGACCTTGAGCTCTGAAACTGCTTCCCAAGGACCTCTATCCCTTACCGAGAATTGACTGCATGTCTGATAGTACAACGGCAGGAAGTTAGGCACATATGTTGGCTGGTGTGTGAGAGGCTGTATGTGTGTGTTCACACGTGTGGGCATGTGCGACTGTGACTGGGCATGCGGACGTGCTTGTGGGTTTCTCTGTGTGCCGCTGAATACGCGTCTTGGTCTCTGTGTGTCCCTATGGCCCTGTGAAGAGGAGTCCAAAAGTAAAATAAATAGTTTATACACAGAACCCTGGTTAGACCCCCAACTGAAAGGAGAAAGACCCCTTTCAGCTTCAAGAGGCCGTGGGCACACTTTGACCCCAGGGGCTGTTGAAAGGGTCGACGGACTCCCGCTCTCCCACAGCCACGCCTTCTGACCAAAACACAAATTCTCGACGAGACCTGCCTCTGGGCCTTGGCTGTGACATCTACCTGCAGCTCGAGACTCTGTCAGCTACCAGTATATCTGATGGGCATTTGGGGTCCCTCGCAGCACTTCCGGAAGCAAGGGAACTCCCATGGCCGGGCCGACACCGACCGGCAGCTGTCTACTGCCAAGATGAAGCCTGAAACCACTCAAGGGGCTAACGAACGTGGGCCCACGTGCCACTTCTCGCCAACTAGGCCTAATCACTTTCCATTGAGCTGTGGGAATGCCCACCACAGGAAGTGGTGGGCTTCAGCCACCATGACCCATGTCGGATCCCCAAGGCGGAAACTAGTCCACATTCCCAGCCACGTCTCAGGCAGCTCCCATCTTGAATGTTCACGGCCCTGACCCCTAAGGAAACGATCAAACCCTTGAAAGCCTCGTCCTACGTGCCCTCCTCCAGCCCAAAGGGCGATACTACCCTACTGGAAACCACAAACATCTTCAGAACACGGGAACACTGAACACCAGGGAAGACAGACCGCAAGCCTGCCTCCTTCTTTGATGCTGATCCCACCCCATGCATCCTGGCAATTCTCCACTGCCACAGTGACACTAGCGAGTAACTCACAGTGATCAAAGTCATGGTCCCTGAGGACCACAGACAGACTTTAAACGGAAGGCCTCTGCCATGCGACGGGACCTGGAAGCCTGAAAGGGAACGGTGGCTGGTCACAGCAGCACAGCAGGCATGGCAATTGGACCCCCATCTCGGCCCCACCAATGGACTCCAGATAAACCTCTGGCTGTTCGAAAGGCCTGTGTGCTACACTGGCCGGTCACGTCATTGCCCCACGGGAGAAACACTTTCGCTTTACACATTGCCAAACAAGGGAACAAAGCGGCCAAAGGGGATATTCGCATAACTCAACTACCCCCAAGGAGGCCGGCACAGACGCCTCACCATGTCGATCTTCTCTACTTCCCACAAGACACCCTTTGGATGTCATTCCTCGGGCAACGGGATCGCAACTCTACACAAGTTACCTACCTCAACTCACACGCTTGAACTACCAAAGCCATCCGCTCCATAGGCAGCTTATGACAGCCCATCACAAACAAGACACATTCTTGGGAAGCCGAGGCCAGCGCCTGCAACCCAATGGTGACAGCCCATCCCACGACATCACACAAGACCTTTCCTCATGATACCTTCCCTTTCTCTCCAGGCCAGCAGCCACCACCCAGGCTTAAATGCTTCACTCCAATCCCACCCCACTACACGAACCTCCACTTAGCGCCAACAGTGTGCCGGCAACTTCAGCAGAGGAGCTGACAGGGGCATCACTGAGGCCAATCCTTCAGCCCCCTTCCGCCTTCGCCCAACACCAGCCCACGCCCGCCCACTGCTCCAGCCACACCGGGCAGTCAAGAACCTCACCGCGTGAAACACAACAGCAGAGAGGGCCAAAGGCCTGGCCTGAGGCTCCAGGCTGCAACCAAGGAAGCTTGCTCATTTTGGCTTCCATAATCAACCTCGGAAGCGGCATGCACAAAGCGTGATCCTGTCCAAAAATCACCTCTCCAAGCTGCAATCTTACTGGGTCTATACCAGAACACACTCCGACCCTGAAGACTAGCAGGAAAGCCTGCCCTCTTGCATTCCCTCAACGGCCTTTTAGCAGGGACCGGGGATTCCTAGATGACCCAGCTTATGGGCAGATATGGTCGACCCTCAGACAGGAGCCCCTCCAATGCTGGAGCCCTTAGTGGTGTTTGCATGCCTATCAGCAAGAGACGTTGGCCCTCATTCCTAACTGTCCCATACCCCCGAGACAGGAAACGTGCTGGACCTCAGTTTCGATGAGGTGACGGAAAAGCGTTCTCACCATTTTGTTCAGATTTTCCAAGGAATGCATACAAGGGTGTCATCATCGATCCAAGCACATGCTGGGACGCTGCAGAACACAAAAGGGAAGGTTGTGGGGCTCTGCAGAGGAGCCATGACCTGGAAGTACTCCAAAAGCCTGGGGAATCCACAGTCCTCAGGCCACTCAGCAAGACCAACAATCAATCCATTCTTGCAACCATTGGGCCCATCTGTGGAAAACCTAATATCCAATGGCACATTGGGTGAATGCCTACCGTCCTGAGATATCCACAGACATGCTCGGCAACTTGTACCCGCCCCACTTTTTCCAGTTCTCCTTAGCACATCCAGTCATCAGACAATGCGAAGGTCTTTTTCTCTTTGCCGACAGCCAGCCTTACCCTGAAACTGCACCTGTGAAGTGGACAGAAATCACGCAGGTTTCTGAATTGCACCAGGGTCCTCAGAGAACATGATCCTTATGAGCACATAACCTGGGCGTGAGCCTGGAAGCTGCTTCCCAAGTACCACTATCCCCTACCGAAAACTGATTGTGTGTCTCACAGCACGACTGAAGGAAGTTACGCACGTACGTTGGTCGGTGTGTGAGACGCTGTATGTGTGTATTCACACGTGTGGGGGTGTGTGACTGTGACTGTGCACGAGGATGCGTTTGTGGATTCCTGTGTGTGCCGCTAAATACGCGTCTTGGTCTCTGGGAGTCCCTGTGGCCCATTGCAGATGCCTCAGACAGTAAACCTCAAAGTTTATACACAGCGCCCTGGTTGGACCCCCAGCTGAAAGGCGAAAGGACCCTGTCAGATTCATGAGGCCGCATGCAAACTTTGACCCCCAGGGCTGTCGAAATAGTCCACAGACTCCCGCTCTCCCACAGCCACGCCTTCTGACCAAAGCACAAAGACTGGACGAGACCTCCCTCCCGGCCGTGGGTGTCACACCTATGTGGACCTGGAGATCCTGCCACCTACCACCACATCTGATGTGCCCTTGGGGTCACTCCCAGTGCTCCCGGAAGCAAGGTAACCTCCCATGGGCGGGCTGACACCGACCTGCAGTTGCCGACAGGCAAGATGCAGCCTGGCAATTCTCAAGGGGTTAACGGACTTCGGCCCAAGTGCCTCATCTTGCCAACTAGACCAAATCGCTTTCCATGACCCCATGGGAATGCCCTCAATGGGAAGTGTGGGGCTTCAGCAACCATGACACAGGTTGGAATCCCACAGAGGAAATTAGGCCACCTTCCCGGCCACGTATAGGCAACCATCCAACTGGTAGTGTTTACGGCCCTGTCCACTGAGGAAACGCTCAAACGCTACACAGCCTCGTACTAAGTGCCCTCCTCCTGCCTGCAGGGCGACTCGATTCGACTTGAAGCCACAGACATCATGCGAACACGGAGACACTGAACAGCAGGGAAGACACACCGCAAGCCTGTCTGCTTGGATGATGCCCACCCCACCCCATGCATCCTGGCAATTCTCCACTGCCACAGCGACACTACCGAGGAACTCACAGTGATCAAAGGCACTCTCCCCGAGGACCACAGACAGACTTTCAACGGAAAACCTTTGCCACAAGAGGGGACCTGGAAACTTGAAAGGGCACAGTGGCTGACCACGTCAGTGCACCTGGCATCACAACAGTGCCCCCACCTCTGTCCCGCCAACGGAGTGCTCCAGATACACCTCTAGCTGTTCGCAAGCAGAGTCATCCCCCCCGGGAGAAGCACTTTCGCTTTACACATTCCCAAACAAGGGAACAAAGCGGCCAAAGGGGATGTTCGCATAACTAACCATCCTCCAAGGAGGCCGGCACAGATGCGACACCGTGTCGATCTTCTCCACCCCTCACAAGACACCCTTTGGGAGTCTTTCCTATGGCAACGGGATCGCAACTCTACACAGGTTACCTACCTCACCTCATCCACTTCAACTGCCAAAGCCATCCCCTCCATAGGCAGCTGATGCCAGCCAATCACGAACATGACACATCCTTGGGAAGCCAAGTCCTGCACCTGCAACCCAATTATGATAGCCTATTCCATGACATCAGAAAGGACATGTCCTCATCTTCCCTTCCCTTCCTGTGCGGGCCATCAGTGATCCACGCAGGTTGAAATACAGCACTCGTTCCTCTCCCCACTCCACGATGACCCACTTGGCATCAACACTGTGCCGGGAGTTAAAGTAGAGAAGCCAACAAGGGCAGCAGCGAGGCCTAATCCATCAGCCCCTTTCCGCCGATGCCGAACCGAGCTCAGCCCAGCCCATTGCTCCAGCCTCCCTAGGCACTCAAGAACCTCACCGTGAAAAACGCAAGAACAGGGAGGGCCACAGGCCTGGCCTGAGGTTCCAGGCACCAACCAGGGACGCTTGCTCATTTTGGCTTCCAGAATCAACCCACAAAATGGCATGCACGAAGCGTGAACCTGGCCAAAACTCACCTCAAAACTGCCAGCTAACTGGGCCGAGACCAGCACACACTCCGACTCTTAAGACAAGCAGGAGAGCCTGCCCCCTCGCATTCCCGCAACAGCCATTCAGCAGGGACCCGGGATTCACAGATAACACAGCTTATGTGCAGACACGGTCAACACTCAGAAAGAAGCCCCTCCAATCCTGGAGCCCTTGGTGGTGTATGCATGCATGTCGGCGGGGGACGCTGGCCCTCATTCCTAACTGTCCTCTCCCCCTGAGAGAGGAAACGTGCTGAAGCTCAGTTTCGATGAGGAGACGGTAGAGTGTTCTCACTCATTTGGTTCAGAGTTTCCAAAGAATGCATGCAAGGGTGTCATCATCGATCCAAGCACATGCTGGGACGCTGCAGCACACATTCGAGGTGTGCACGGGGCTCTGTACAGGAGCGATGAGCCTGGGCTACCCCAAAAGCCTGGTGAATCCACAGCCCTCAGGCCAGTCAACAAGAGGAACAATCAATCCACTCTTGCAGCCTTTGGGCCCGTCTGAGGAAAACCTAATATCTAATGGCACATCTTGGGGTGCTTGAATACCTACCGTCCTGAGTTATCCACGAACATGCTCGGGGACATGTGCCCGCCTCACTTTTTCCAGGTCTTCTAAGCACCTCCAGGCATCAGAGCACACGAAGGTTTTCTTGTTTGTGCCGATGGCCAGCCTTTCCCAGCAACTGCACCTGAGAAGTGGACAGAAATCACCGAGGCTTCCTAAGTGGACCGGTGTCCTCAGAGGACATGATCCATACAAACATTTACCTGACCTTGAGCTCTGAAACTGCTTCCCAAGGACCTCTATCCCTTACCGAGAATTGACTGCATGTCTGATAGTACAACGGCAGGAAGTTAGGCACATATGTTGGCTGGTGTGTGAGAGGCTGTATGTGTGTGTTCACACGTGTGGGCATGTGCGACTGTGACTGGGCATGCGGACGTGCTTGTGGGTTTCTCTGTGTGCCGCTGAATACGCGTCTTGGTCTCTGTGTGTCCCTATGGCCCTGTGAAGAGGAGTCCAAAAGTAAAATAAATAGTTTATACACAGAACCCTGGTTAGACCCCCAACTGAAAGGAGAAAGACCCCTTTCAGCTTCAAGAGGCCGTGGGCACACTTTGACCCCAGGGGCTGTTGAAAGGGTCGACGGACTCCCGCTCTCCCACAGCCACGCCTTCTGACCAAAACACAAATTCTCGACGAGACCTGCCTCTGGGCCTTGGCTGTGACATCTACCTGCAGCTCGAGACTCTGTCAGCTACCAGTATATCTGATGGGCATTTGGGGTCCCTCGCAGCACTTCCGGAAGCAAGGGAACTCCCATGGCCGGGCCGACACCGACCGGCAGCTGTCTACTGCCAAGATGAAGCCTGAAACCACTCAAGGGGCTAACGAACGTGGGCCCACGTGCCACTTCTCGCCAACTAGGCCTAATCACTTTCCATTGAGCTGTGGGAATGCCCACCACAGGAAGTGGTGGGCTTCAGCCACCATGACCCATGTCGGATCCCCAAGGCGGAAACTAGTCCACATTCCCAGCCACGTCTCAGGCAGCTCCCATCTTGAATGTTCACGGCCCTGACCCCTAAGGAAACGATCAAACCCTTGAAAGCCTCGTCCTACGTGCCCTCCTCCAGCCCAAAGGGCGATACTACCCTACTGGAAACCACAAACATCTTCAGAACACGGGAACACTGAACACCAGGGAAGACAGACCGCAAGCCTGCCTCCTTCTTTGATGCTGATCCCACCCCATGCATCCTGGCAATTCTCCACTGCCACAGTGACACTAGCGAGTAACTCACAGTGATCAAAGTCATGGTCCCTGAGGACCACAGACAGACTTTAAACGGAAGGCCTCTGCCATGCGACGGGACCTGGAAGCCTGAAAGGGAACGGTGGCTGGTCACAGCAGCACAGCAGGCATGGCAATTGGACCCCCATCTCGGCCCCACCAATGGACTCCAGATAAACCTCTGGCTGTTCGAAAGGCCTGTGTGCTACACTGGCCGGTCACGTCATTGCCCCACGGGAGAAACACTTTCGCTTTACACATTGCCAAACAAGGGAACAAAGCGGCCAAAGGGGATATTCGCATAACTCAACTACCCCCAAGGAGGCCGGCACAGACGCCTCACCATGTCGATCTTCTCTACTTCCCACAAGACACCCTTTGGATGTCATTCCTCGGGCAACGGGATCGCAACTCTACACAAGTTACCTACCTCAACTCACACGCTTGAACTACCAAAGCCATCCGCTCCATAGGCAGCTTATGACAGCCCATCACAAACAAGACACATTCTTGGGAAGCCGAGGCCAGCGCCTGCAACCCAATGGTGACAGCCCATCCCACGACATCACACAAGACCTTTCCTCATGATACCTTCCCTTTCTCTCCAGGCCAGCAGCCACCACCCAGGCTTAAATGCTTCACTCCAATCCCACCCCACTACACGAACCTCCACTTAGCGCCAACAGTGTGCCGGCAACTTCAGCAGAGGAGCTGACAGGGGCATCACTGAGGCCAATCCTTCAGCCCCCTTCCGCCTTCGCCCAACACCAGCCCACGCCCGCCCACTGCTCCAGCCACACCGGGCAGTCAAGAACCTCACCGCGTGAAACACAACAGCAGAGAGGGCCAAAGGCCTGGCCTGAGGCTCCAGGCTGCAACCAAGGAAGCTTGCTCATTTTGGCTTCCATAATCAACCTCGGAAGCGGCATGCACAAAGCGTGATCCTGTCCAAAAATCACCTCTCCAAGCTGCAATCTTACTGGGTCTATACCAGAACACACTCCGACCCTGAAGACTAGCAGGAAAGCCTGCCCTCTTGCATTCCCTCAACGGCCTTTTAGCAGGGACCGGGGATTCCTAGATGACCCAGCTTATGGGCAGATATGGTCGACCCTCAGACAGGAGCCCCTCCAATGCTGGAGCCCTTAGTGGTGTTTGCATGCCTATCAGCAAGAGACGTTGGCCCTCATTCCTAACTGTCCCATACCCCCGAGACAGGAAACGTGCTGGACCTCAGTTTCGATGAGGTGACGGAAAAGCGTTCTCACCATTTTGTTCAGATTTTCCAAGGAATGCATACAAGGGTGTCATCATCGATCCAAGCACATGCTGGGACGCTGCAGAACACAAAAGGGAAGGTTGTGGGGCTCTGCAGAGGAGCCATGACCTGGAAGTACTCCAAAAGCCTGGGGAATCCACAGCCCTCAGGCCACTCAGCAAGAGGAACAATCAATCCACTCTTGCAGCCATTGGGCCCATCTGAGGAAAACCTAATATCTAATGGCACATCTTGTGGTGCTTGAATACCTACCGTCCTGAGTTATCCACGACCATGATCGGGGACATGGGCCCGCCACACTTTTTCCAGGTCTTCTTAGCACCTCCAAGCATCAGAGCACACAAAGGTTTTCTTGTTTGTGCCGATGGCCAGCCTTTCCCAGCAACTGCACCTGAGAAGTGGACAGAAATCACCGAGGCTTCCTAAGTGGACCGGTGTCCTCAGAGGACATGATCCATACAAACATTTACCTGGCCTTGAGCTCTGAAACTGCTTCCCAAGGACCTCTATCCCTTACCGAGAATTGACTGCATGTCTGATAGTACGACTGCAGGAAGTTAGGCACCTACGTTGGCTGGTGTGTGAGAGGCTGTATGTGTGTGTTCACACGTGTGGGCGTGTGCGACTGTGACTGGGCTTGCGCACGTGCTTGTGGGTTTCTCTGTGTGCCGCTGAAAACGCGTCTTGGTCTCTGTGTATCCCTATGGCCCTGTGAAGAGGAGTCCAACAGTAAAAGAATTAGTTTATACACAGCACCCTTGTTAGACCCCCAACTGAAAGGAGAAAGAACCCTGTCAGCTTCAAGAGGCCGCGGCCACACTTTGACCCCCAGGGGCTGTTGAAAGGGTCCACGGACTCCCGCTCTCCCACAGCCACTCCTTCTGACCAAAACACAAAGACTCGACGAGACCTGCCTCTGGGCCTTGGCTGTGACATCTACCTGCAGCTCGAGACTCTGTCAGCTACTAGTATATCTGATGGGCATTTGGGGTCACTCGCAGCACTTCCAAAAGCAAGGGAACTCCCATGGTCGGGCCGACACCGACCGGCAGCTGTCTACTGCCAAGATGCAGCCTGAAACCACTCAAGGGGCTAACGAACGTGGGCCCACGTGCCACTTCTCGCCAACTAGGCCTAATCACTTTCCATTGACCCGTGGGTATGCCCTCCACAGGAAGCGGTGGGCTTCAGCCACCATGACCCATGTCGGATCCCCACGGCGGAAACTAGTCCACATTCCCAGCCACGTCTCAGGAAGCTCCCATCTTGAATGTTCACGGCCCTGATCCCTAAGGAAACGCTCAAACCCTTGAAAGCCGCGTCCTACGTGCCCTTCTCCAGCCCACAGGGCGACACGGCCCTACTGGAAACCACAAACATCTTCAGAACACGGGAACACTGAACACCAGGGAAGACAGACCGCAAGCCTGTCTCCTTCTTTGATGCTGATCCCACCCCATGCATCCTGGCAATTCTCCACTGCCACAGTGACACTAGCGAGTAACTCACAGTGATCAAAGGCATGGTCCCTGAGGACCACAGACAGACTTTCAACGGAAGACCTCTGCCATGCGACGGGACTTGGAAGCCTGAAAGGGAACGGTGGCTGGTCACAGCAGCACAGCAGGCATGGCAATTGGACCCCCATCTATGCCCCACCAATGGATTGCTCCAGATAAACCTCTGGCTGTTCGAAAGGCCTGCATGCTACACTGGCCGGTCGCGTCATTGCCCCACGGGAGAAACACTTTCGCTTTACACATTGCCAAACAAGGGAACAAAGCGGCCAAAGGGGATATTCGCATAACTCAACTACCCCCAAGGAGGCCGGCACAGACGCCTCACCATGTCGATCTTCTCTACTTCCCACAAGACACCCTTTGTATGTCATTCCTCGGGCAACGGGATCACAACTCTACACAGGTTACCTACATCAACTCACCCACTTGAACTACCAAAGCCATCTGCTCCATAGGCAGCTAATGCCAGCCCATCACGAACAAGACACATTCTTGGGAAGCCGAGGCCAGCGCCTGCAACCCAATGGTGACAGCTCATCCCACGACATCACACAGGACCTTTCCTCATGATACCTTCCCTTTCTCTCCAGGCCAGCAGCCACCACCCAGGTTGAAATGCTTCACTCGAACCACACCCCACTCCACGAACCTCCACTTAGCGCCAACAGTGTGCTGGCAACTTCAGCAGAGGAGCTGACAGGGGCAGCACTGAGGCCTAAACCTTCAGCCCCCTTCCGCCATCGCCCAACTCCAGCACACGCCCGCCAACTGCTCCAGCCACACCGGGAAGTCAAGAACCTCACCGCGCGAAACACAACAGCAGAGAGGGCCAAAGGCCTGGCCTGAGGCTCCAGGCTGCAACCAAGGAAGCTTGCTCATTTTGGCTTCCATAATCAACCTCGGAAGGGGCATGCACAAAGCGTGATCCTGTCCAAAAATCACCTCTCCAAGCTGCAAGATTACTGGGTCTACACCAGAACACACTCCGACCCTGAACACTAGCAGGAAAGCCTGCCCTCTTGCATTCCCTCAACGGCCTTTTAGCAGGGACCGGGGATTCCTAGATGACCCAGCTTATGGGCAGATATGGTCGACCCTCAGACAGGAGCCCCTCCAATGCTGGAGCCCTTAGTGGTGTTTGCATGCCTCTCAGCAGGAGAAGTTGGCCCTCATTCCTAACTGTCCCATACCCCCGAGACAGGAAAGGTGCTGGACCTCAGTTTCGATGAGGTGACGGAAGAGCGTTCTCACTCATTTTGTTCAGATTTTCCAAGGAATGCATACAAGGGTGTCATCATCGATCCAAGCACATGCTGGGACGCTGCAGAACACAAAAGGGAACGCTGTGCGGCTCTGCAGAAAAGCCATGACCTGGAAGTACTCCAACAGCCTGGGGAATCCACAGTCCTCAGGCCACTCAGCAAGATCAACAATCAATCCATTCTTGCAACCATTGGGCCCATCTGTGGAAAACCTTATATCCAATGGCACATTGGGTGAATGCCTACCGTCCTGAGATATCCACAGACATGCTTGGCAACTTGCACCCGCCCCACTTTTTCCAGTTCTCCTTAGCACATCCAGTCATCAGACAATGCGAAGGTCTTCTTCTCCTTGACGACAGCCAGCCTGACCCTGCAACTGCACCTGTGAAGTGGACAGAAATCACGCAGGTTTCTGAATTGCACCAGGGTCCTCAGAGAACATGATCCTTATGAGCACATAACCTGGGAGTGAGCCTGGAAGCTGCTTCCCAAGTACCACTATCCCCTACCGAAAACTGATTGTGTGTCTCATAGCACGACTATAGGAACTTACGCACGTACGTTGGTCGGTGTGTGAGACGCTGTATGTGTGTATTCACACGTGTGGGCGTGTGTGACTGTGACTGTGCACGAGGATGCGTGTGTGGATTCCTGTGTGTGCCGCTAAATACGCGTCTTGGTCTCTGGGTGTCCCTGTGGCCCTTTGCAGATGCCTCCAACAGTAAACGTCATAGATTATACACAGTACCCAGGTTGGACACCCAACTGAAAGGCGAAAGAACCCTGTCAGGTTCATGAGGCCGCATGCAAACTTTGGCCCCCAGGGCTGTCGAAATAGGCCACAGACTCCCGCTCTCCCACAGCCACGCCTTCTGACCAAAGCACAAAGCCTGGACGAGACCTCCCTCCCGGCCGTGGGTGCCACACCTATGTGGACCTGGAGATCCTGCCACCTACCACCACATCTGATGTGTCCTTGGGGTCACTTCCAGTGCTCCCGGAAGCAAGGTAACCTCCCATGGGCGGGCTGACACCGACCTGCAGTTGCCGACAGGCAAGATGCAGCCTGGCAATTCTCAAGGGGTTAACAGACTTCGGCCCAAGTGCCTCATCTCGCCAACTAGACCAAATCACTTTCCATGACCCCGTGGGAATGCCCTCAATGGGAAGTGTGGGGCTTCAGCAACCATGACACAGGTTGGAATCCCACAGAGGAAATTAGGCCACCTTCCCGGCCACGTATAGGCAAGCATCCAACTGGTAGGGTTTACGGCCCTGACCACTGAGGAAACGCTCAAACGCTACACAGCCTCGTCCTAAGTGCCCTCCTCCTGCCTGCAGGGCGACTCGATTCGACTTGAAGCCACAGACAACATGCGAACACAGAGACACTGAACAGCAGGGAAGACACGCCGCAAGCCTGTCTGCTTGGATGATGCCCACCCCACCCCATGCATCCTGGCAATTCTCCACTGCCACAGCGACACTACCGAGGAACTCACAGTGATCAAAGGCACTGTCCCCGAGGACCACAGACAGACTTTCAACGGAAAACCTTTGCCACACGAGGGGACCTGGAAACTTGAAAGGGCACGGTGGCTGTCCACGTCAGTGCACCTGGCGTCACAACAGTGCCCCCACCTCTGTCCCGCCAACGGACTGCTCCAGATACACCTCTAGCTGTTCGCAAGCCGAGTCATCCCCCCCGAGAGAAGCCCTTTCGCATTACACATTCCCAAACAAGGGAACAAAGCGGCCATAGGGTATGTTCGCATAACTAAAAATCCTCCAAGGAGGCCGGCACAGATGCGACACCATGTCGATCTTCTTCACCCCTCGCAAGACACCCTTTGGGAGTCTTTCCTCTGGCAACGGGATCGCAACTCTCCACAGGTTACCTACCTCACCTCATCCACTTCAACTGCCAAAGCCATCCCCTCCATAGGCAGCTGATGCCAGCCAATCACGAACATGACACATCCTTGGGAAGCCGAGGCCAGCACCTGCAACCCAATTATGATAGCCTATTCCATGACATCACAAAGGACATGTCCTCATCTTCCCTTCCCTTCCTGTGCGGGCCATCAGTGATCCACGCAGGTTGAAATACAGCACTCGTTCCTCTCCCCGCTCTACGATGACCCACTTGGCATCAACACTGTGCCGGGAGTTAAAGTAGAGAAGCCAACAAGGGCAGCAGCGAGGCCTAATCCATCAGCCCCTTTCCGCCAATGCCCAAACGAGCTCAGCCCAGCCCATTGCTCCAGGCTCATTATGCACTCAAGAACCTCACCGTGAAAAACGCAAGAACAGGGAGGGCCACAGGCCTGGCCTGAGGTTCCAGGCACCAACCAGGGACGCTTGCTCATTTTGGCTTCCAGAATCAACCCCCAAAATGGCATGCACGAAGCGTGAACCTGGCCAAAACTCACCTCCCAACTGCAAGCTAACTGGGCCTAGACCAGCACACACTCCGACTCTTAAGACCAGCAGGAGAGCCTGCCCCCTCGCATTCCCTCAACAGCCATTCAGCAGGGGCCCGGGATTCACAGATAACACAGCTTATGTGCAGACACGGTCAACCCTCAGACAGGAGGCCCTCCAATCCTGGAGTCCTTGGTGGTGTTTGCATGCATGTCGGCGGGGGACGCTGGCCCTCATTCCTTACTGTCCTCTCCCCCTGAGAGAGCAAACGTGCTGAACCTCAGTTTCGATGAGGAGACGGTAGAGTGTTCTCTCTCATTTGGTTCAGATTTTCCAAGGAATGCATGCAAGCGTGTCATCATCGATCCAAGCACATGCTGGGACGCTGCAGCACACAACCGGGGTGTGTGCGGGGCTCTGTACGGGAGCCATGAGCCTGGGCTACCTCAAAAGCCTGGAGAATCCACAGCCCTCAGGCCACTCAGCAAGAGGAACAATCAATCCACTCTTGCAGCCATTGGGCCCATCTGAGGAAAACCTAATATCTAATGGCACATCTTGTGGTGCTTGAATACCTACCGTCCTGAGTTATCCACGACCATGATCGGGGACATGGGCCCGCCACACTTTTTCCAGGTCTTCTTAGCACCTCCAAGCATCAGAGCACACAAAGGTTTTCTTGTTTGTGCCGACGGCCAGCCTTTCCCAACAACTGCACCTGAGAAGTGGACAGAAATCACCGAGGCTTCCTAAGTGGACCGGTGTCCTCAGAGGACATGATCCATACAAACATTTACCTGGCCTTGAGCTCTGAAACTGCTTCCCAAGGACCTCTATCCCTTACCGAGAATTGACTGCATGTCTGATAGTACGACTGCAGGAAGTTAGGCACCTACGTTGGCTTGTGTGTGAGAGGCTGTATGTGTGTGTTCACACGTGTGGGCGTGTGCGACTGTGACTGGGCTTGCGCACGTGCTTGTGGGTTTCTCTGTGTGCCGCTGAAAACGCGTCTTGGTCTCTGTGTATCCCTATGGCCCTGTGAAGAGGAGTCCAACAGTAAAAGAATTAGTTTATACACAGCACCCTTGTTAGACCCCCAACTGAAAGGAGAAAGAACCCTGTCAGCTTCAAGAGGCCGCGGCCACACTTTGACCCCCAGGGGCTGTTGAAAGGGTCCACGGACTCCCGCTCTCCCACAGCCACGCCTTCTGACCAAAACACAAAGACTCGACGAGACCTGCCTCTGGGCCTTGGCTGTGACATCTACCTGCAGCTCGAGACTCTGTCAGCTACTAGTATATCTGATGGGCATTTGGGGTCACTCGCAGCACTTCCAAAAGCAAGGGAACTCCCATGGTCGGGCCGACACCGACCGGCAGCTGTCTACTCCCAAGATGCAGCCTGAAACCACTCAAGGGGCTAACGAACGTGGGCCCACGTGCCACTTCTCGCCAACTAGGCCTAATCACTTTCCATTGACCCGTGGGTATGCCCTCCACAGGAAGCGGTGGGCTTCAGCCACCATGACCCATGTTGGATCCCCATGGGGGAAACTAGTCCACATTCCCAGCCACGTCTCAGGCATCTCCCATCTTGAATGTTCACGGCCCTGATCCCTAAGGAAACGCTCAAACCCTTGAAAGCCGCGTCCTACGTGCCCTTCTCCAGCCCACAGGGCGACACGGCCCTACTGGAAACCACAAACATCTTCAGAACACGGGAACACTGAACACCAGGGAAGACAGACCGCAAGCCTGTCTCCTTCTTTGATGCTGATCCCACCCCATGCATCCTGGCAATTCTCCACTGCCACAGTGACACTAGCGAGTAACTCACAGTGATCAAAGGCATGGTCCCTGAGGACCACAGACAGACTTTCAACGGAAGACCTCTGCCATGCGACGGGACTTGGAAGCCTGAAAGGGAACGGTGGCTGGTCACAGCAGCACAGCAGGCATGGCAATTGGACCCCCATCTATGCCCCACCAATGGATTGCTCCAGATAAACCTCTGGCTGTTCGAAAGGCCTGCGTGCTACACTGGCCGGTCGCGTCATTGCCCCACGGGAGAAACACTTTCGCTTTACACATTGCCAAACAAGGGAACAAAGCGGCCAAAGGGGATATTCGCATAACTCAACTACCCCCAAGGAGGCCGGCACAGACGCCTCACCATGTCGATCTTCTCTACTTCCCACAAGACACCCTTTGTATGTCATTCCTCGGGCAACGGGATCACAACTCTACACAGGTTACCTACATCAACTCACCCACTTGAACTACCAAAGCCATCTGCTCCATAGGCAGCTAATGCCAGCCCATCACGAACAAGACACATTCTTGGGAAGCCGAGGCCAGCGCCTGCAACCCAATGGTGACAGCTCATCCCACGACATCATACAGGACCTTTCCTCATGATACCTTCCCTTTCTCTCCAGGCCAGCAGCCACCACCCAGGTTGAAATGCTTCACTCGAACCACACCCCACTCCACGAACCTCCACTTAGCGCCAACAGTGTGCTGGCAACTTCAGCAGAGGAGCTGACAGGGGCAGCACTGAGGCCTAAACCTTCAGCCCCCTTCCGCCATCGCCCAACTCCAGCACACGCCCGCCAACTGCTCCAGCCACACCGGGAAGTCAAGAACCTCACCGCGCGAAACACAACAGCAGAGAGGGCCAAAGGCCTGGCCTGAGGCTCCAGGCTGCAACCAAGGAAGCTTGCTCATTTTGGCTTCCATAATCAACCTCGGAAGGGGCATGCACAAAGCGTGATCCTGTCCAAAAATCACCTCTCCAAGCTGCAAGCTTACTGGGTCTACACCAGAACACACTCCGACCCTGAACACTAGCAGGAAAGCCTGCCCTCTTGCATTCCCTCAATGGCCTTTTAGCAGGGACCGGGGATTCCTAGATGACCCAGCTTATGGGCAGATATGGTCGACCCTCAGACAGGAGCCCCTCCAAAGCTGGAGCCCTTAGTGGTGTTTGCATGCCTCTCAGCAGGAGAAGTTGGCCCTCATTCCTAACTGTCCCATACCCCCGAGACAGGAAACGTGCTGGACCTCAGTTTCGATGAGGTGACGGAAGAGCGTTCTCACTCATTTTGTTCAGATTTTCCAAGGAATGCATACAAGGGTGTCATCATCGATCCAAGCACATGCTGGGACGCTGCAGAACACAAAAGGGAAGGATGTGGGGCTCTGCAGAGGAGTCATGACCTGGAAGTACTCCAACAGCCTGGGGAATCCACAGTCCTCAGGCCACTCAGCAAGACCAACAATCAATCCATTCTTGCAACCATTGGGCCCATCTGTGGAAAACCTTATATCCAATGGCACATTGGGTGAATGCCTACCGTCCTGAGATATCCACAGACATGCTTGGCAACTTGCACCCGCCCCACTTTTTCCACTTCTCCTTAGCACATCCAGTCATCAGACAATGCGAAGGTCTTCTTCTCCTTGCCGACAGCCAGCCTTACCCTGCAACTGCACCTGTGAAGTGGACAGAAATCACGCAGGTTTCTGAATTGCACCAGGGTCCTCAGAGAACATGATCCTTATGAGCACATAACCTGGGAGTGAGCCTGGAAGCTGCTTCCCAAGTACCACTATCCCCTACAGAAAACTGATTGTGTGTCTCATAGCACGAGTATAGGAACTTACGCACGTACGTTGGTCGGTGTGTGAGACGCTGTATGTGTGTATTCACACGTGTGGGCGTGTGTGACTGTGACTGTGCACGAGGATGCGTGTGTGGATTCCTGTGTGTGCCGCTAAATACGCGTCTTGGTCTCTGGGTGTCCCTGTGGCCCTTTGCAGATGCCTCCAACAGTAAACGTCATAGATTATACACAGCACCCAGGTTGGACCCCCAACTGAAAGGCAAAAGAACCCTGTCAGGTTCATGAGGCCGCATGCAAACTTTGGCCCCCAGGGCTGTCGAAATAGGCCACAGACTCCCGCTCTCCCACAGCCACGCCTTCTGACCAAAGCACAAAGCCTGGACGAGACCTCCCTCCCGGCCGTGGGTGCCACACCTATGTGGACCTGGAGATCCTGCCACCTACCACCACATTTGATGTGCCCTTGGGGTCACTTCCAGTGCTCCCGGAAGCAAGGTAACCTCCCATGGGCGGGCTGACACCGACCTGCAGTTGCCGACAGGCAAGATGCAGCCTGGCAATTCTCAAGGGGTTAACGGACTTCGGCCCAAGTGCCTCATCTCGCCAACTAGACCAAATAACTTTCCATGACCCCGTGGGAATGCCCTCAATGGGAAGTGTGGGGCTTCAGCAACCATGACACAGGTTGGAATCCCACAGAGGAAATTAGGCCACCTTCCCGGCCACGTATAGGCAAGCATCCAACTGGTAGGGTTTACGGCCCTGACCACTGAGGAAACGCTCAAACGCTACACAGCCTCGTCCTAAGTGCCCTCCTCCTGCCTGCAGGGCGACTCGATTGGACTTGAAGCCACAGACATCATGCGAACACGGAGACACTGAACACCAGGGAAGACACACCGCAAGCCTGTCTGCTTGGATGATGCCCACCCCACCCCATGCATCCTGGCAATTCCCCACTGCCACAGCGACACTACCGAGGAACTCACAGTGATCAAAGGCACTGTCCCCGAGGACAACAGACAGACTTTCAACAGAAAACCTTTGCCACACGAGAGGACCTGGAAACTTGAAAGGGCACAGTGGCTGTCCACGTCAGTGCACCTGGCGTCACAACAGTGCCCCCACCTCTGTCCCGCCAACGGACTGCTCCAGATACACCTCTAGCTGTTCGCAAGCCGAGTCATCCCCCCCGAGAGAAGCCCTTTCGCATTACACATTCCCAAACAAGGGAACAAAGCGGCCATAGGGTATGTTCGCATAACTAACAATCCTCCAAGGAGGCCGGCACAGATGCGACACCATGTCGATCTTCTTCACCCCTCGCAAGACACCCTTTGGGAGTCTTTCCTATGGCAACGGGATCGCAACTCTCCACAGGTTACCTACCTCACCTCATCCACTTCAACTGCCAAAGCCATCCCCTCCATAGGCAGCTGATGCCAGCCAATCACGAATATGACACATCCTTGGGAAGCCGAGGCCAGCACCTGCAACCCAATTATGATAGCCTATTCCATGACATCACAAAGGACATGTCCTCATCTTCCCTTCTCTTCCTGTGCGGGCCATCAGTGATCCACGCAGGTTGAAATACAGCACTCGTTCCTCTCCCCGCTCCACGATGACCCACTTGGCATCAACACTGTGCCGGGAGTTAAAGTAGAGAAGCCAACAAGGGCAGCAGCGAGGCCTAATCCATCAGCCCCTTTCCGCCGATGCCCAAACGAGCTCAGCCCAGCCCATTGCTCCAGCCTCATTATGCACTCAAGAACCTCACCGTGAAAAACGCAAGAACAGGGAGGGCCACAGGCCTGGCCTGAGGTTCCAGGCACCAACCAGGGACGCTTGCTCATTTTGGCTTCCAGAATCAACCCCCAAAATGGCATGCACGAAGCGTGAACCTGGCCAAAACTCACCTCCCAACTGCAAGCTAACTGGGCCTAGACCAGCACACACTCCGACTCTTAAGACCAGCAGGAGAGCCTGCCCCCTCGCATTCCCTCAACAGCCATTCAGCAGGGGCCAGGGATTCACAGATAACACAGCTTATGTGCAGACACGGTCAACCCTCAGACAGGAGCCCCTCCAATCCTGGAGTCCTTGGTGGTGTTTGCATGCATGTCGGCGGGGGACGCTGGCCCTCATTCCTTACTGTCCTCTCCCCCTGAGAGAGCAAACGTGCTGAACCTCAGTTTCGATGAGGAGACGGTAGAGTGTTCTCTCTCATTTGGTTCAGATTTTCCAAGGAATGCATGCAAGGGTGTCATCATCGATCCAAGCACATGCTGGGACGCTGCAGCACACAACCGGGGTGTGTGCGGGGCTCTGTACGGGAGCCATGAGCCTGGGCTACCCCAAAAGCCTGGAGAATCCACAGCCCTCAGGCCACTCAGCAAGAGGAACAATCAATCCACTCTTGCAGCCATTGGGCCCATCTGAGGAAAACCTAATATCTAATGGCACATCTTGTGGTGCTTGAATACCTACCGTCCTGAGTTATCCACGATCATGATCGGGGACATGGGCCCGCCACACTTTTTCCAGGTCTTCTTAGCACCTCCAAGCATCAGAGCACACAAAGGTTTTCTTGTTTGTGCCGATGGCCAGCCTTTCCCAGCAACTGCACCTGAGAAGTGGACAGAAATCACCGAGGCTTCCTAAGTGGACCGGTGTCCTCAGAGGACATGATCCATACAAACATTTACCTGGCCTTGAGCTCTGAAACTGCTTCCCAAGGACCTCTATCCCTTACCGAGAATTGACTGCATGTCTGATAGTACGACTGCAGGAAGTTAGGCACCTACGTTGGCTGGTGTGTGAGAGGCTGTATGTGTGTGTTCACACGTGTGGGCGTGTGCGACTGTGACTGGGCTTGCGCACGTGCTTGTGGGTTTCTCTGTGTGCCGCTGAAAACGCGTCTTGGTCTCTGTGTATCCCTATGGCCCTGTGAAGAGGAGTCCAACAGTAAAAGAATTAGTTTATACACAGCACCCTTGTTAGACCCCCAACTGAAAGGAGAAAGAACCCTGTCAGCTTCAAGAGGCCGCGGCCACACTTTGACCCCCAGGGGCTGTTGAAAGGGTCCACGGACTCCCGCTCTCCCACAGCCACGCCTTCTGACCAAAACACAAAGACTCGACGAGACCTGCCTCTGGGCCTTGGCTGTGACATCTACCTGCAGCTCGAGACTCTGTCAGCTACTAGTATATCTGATGGGCATTTGGGGTCACTCGCAGCACTTCCAAAAGCAAGGGAACTCCCATGGTCGGGCCGACACCGACCGGCAGCTGTCTACTGCCAAG
Organism: Eschrichtius robustus; assembly: GCF_028021215.1. Lineage (NCBI taxonomy): Eukaryota > Metazoa > Chordata > Mammalia > Artiodactyla > Eschrichtiidae > Eschrichtius > Eschrichtius robustus. The sequence continues at coordinate 45,136 of NW_027175532.1, forward strand.
ATGCAGCCTGAAACCACTCAAGGGGCTAACGAACGTGGGCCCACGTGCCACTTCTCGCCAACTAGGCCTAATCACTTTCCATTGACCCGTGGGTATGCCCTCCACAGGAAGCGGTGGGCTTCAGCCACCATGACCCATGTCGGATCCCCACGGCGGAAACTAGTCCACATTCCCAGCCACGTCTCAGGAAGCTCCCATCTTGAATGTTCACGGCCCTGATCCCTAAGGAAACGCTCAAACCCTTGAAAGCCGCGTCCTACGTGCCCTTCTCCAGCCCACAGGGCGACACGGCCCTACTGGAAACCACAAACATCTTCAGAACACGGGAACACTGAACACCAGGGAAGACAGACCGCAAGCCTGTCTCCTTCTTTGATGCTGATCCCACCCCATGCATCCTGGCAATTCTCCACTGCCACAGTGACACTAGCGAGTAACTCACAGTGATCAAAGGCATGGTCCCTGAGGACCACAGACAGACTTTCAACGGAAGACCTCTGCCATGCGACGGGACTTGGAAGCCTGAAAGGGAACGGTGGCTGGTCACAGCAGCACAGCAGGCATGGCAATTGGACCCCCATCTATGCCCCACCAATGGATTGCTCCAGATAAACCTCTGGCTGTTCGAAAGGCCTGCATGCTACACTGGCCGGTCGCGTCATTGCCCCACGGGAGAAACACTTTCGCTTTACACATTGCCAAACAAGGGAACAAAGCGGCCAAAGGGGATATTCGCATAACTCAACTACCCCCAAGGAGGCCGGCACAGACGCCTCACCATGTCGATCTTCTCTACTTCCCACAAGACACCCTTTGTATGTCATTCCTCGGGCAACGGGATCACAACTCTACACAGGTTACCTACATCAACTCACCCACTTGAACTACCAAAGCCATCTGCTCCATAGGCAGCTAATGCCAGCCCATCACGAACAAGACACATTCTTGGGAAGCCGAGGCCAGCGCCTGCAACCCAATGGTGACAGCTCATCCCACGACATCACACAGGACCTTTCCTCATGATACCTTCCCTTTCTCTCCAGGCCAGCAGCCACCACCCAGGTTGAAATGCTTCACTCGAACCACACCCCACTCCACGAACCTCCACTTAGCGCCAACAGTGTGCTGGCAACTTCAGCAGAGGAGCTGACAGGGGCAGCACTGAGGCCTAAACCTTCAGCCCCCTTCCGCCATCGCCCAACTCCAGCACACGCCCGCCAACTGCTCCAGCCACACCGGGAAGTCAAGAACCTCACCGCGCGAAACACAACAGCAGAGAGGGCCAAAGGCCTGGCCTGAGGCTCCAGGCTGCAACCAAGGAAGCTTGCTCATTTTGGCTTCCATAATCAACCTCGGAAGGGGCATGCACAAAGCGTGATCCTGTCCAAAAATCACCTCTCCAAGCTGCAAGATTACTGGGTCTACACCAGAACACACTCCGACCCTGAACACTAGCAGGAAAGCCTGCCCTCTTGCATTCCCTCAACGGCCTTTTAGCAGGGACCGGGGATTCCTAGATGACCCAGCTTATGGGCAGATATGGTCGACCCTCAGACAGGAGCCCCTCCAATGCTGGAGCCCTTAGTGGTGTTTGCATGCCTCTCAGCAGGAGAAGTTGGCCCTCATTCCTAACTGTCCCATACCCCCGAGACAGGAAAGGTGCTGGACCTCAGTTTCGATGAGGTGACGGAAGAGCGTTCTCACTCATTTTGTTCAGATTTTCCAAGGAATGCATACAAGGGTGTCATCATCGATCCAAGCACATGCTGGGACGCTGCAGAACACAAAAGGGAACGCTGTGCGGCTCTGCAGAAAAGCCATGACCTGGAAGTACTCCAACAGCCTGGGGAATCCACAGTCCTCAGGCCACTCAGCAAGACCAACAATCAATCCATTCTTGCAACCATTGGGCCCATCTGTGGAAAACCTTATATCCAATGGCACATTGGGTGAATGCCTACCGTCCTGAGATATCCACAGACATGCTTGGCAACTTGCACCCGCCCCACTTTTTCCAGTTCTCCTTAGCACATCCAGTCATCAGACAATGCGAAGGTCTTCTTCTCCTTGACGACAGCCAGCCTGACCCTGCAACTGCACCTGTGAAGTGGACAGAAATCACGCAGGTTTCTGAATTGCACCAGGGTCCTCAGAGAACATGATCCTTATGAGCACATAACCTGGGAGTGAGCCTGGAAGCTGCTTCCCAAGTACCACTATCCCCTACCGAAAACTGATTGTGTGTCTCATAGCACGACTATAGGAACTTACGCACGTACGTTGGTCGGTGTGTGAGACGCTGTATGTGTGTATTCACACGTGTGGGCGTGTGTGACTGTGACTGTGCACGAGGATGCGTGTGTGGATTCCTGTGTGTGCCGCTAAATACGCGTCTTGGTCTCTGGGTGTCCCTGTGGCCCTTTGCAGATGCCTCCAACAGTAAACGTCATAGATTATACACAGCACCCAGGTTGGACCCCCAACTGAAAGGCGAAAGAACCCTGTCAGGTTCATGAGGCCGCATGCAAACTTTGGCCCCCAGGGCTGTCGAAATAGGCCACAGACTCCCGCTCTCCCACAGCCACGCCTTCTGACCAAAGCACAAAGCCTGGACGAGACCTCCCTCCCGGCCGTGGGTGCCACACCTATGTGGACCTGGAGATCCTGCCACCTACCACCACATCTGATGTGTCCTTGGGGTCACTTCCAGTGCTCCCGGAAGCAAGGTAACCTCCCATGGGCGGGCTGACACCGACCTGCAGTTGCCGACAGGCAAGATGCAGCCTGGCAATTCTCAAGGGGTTAACAGACTTCGGCCCAAGTGCCTCATCTCGCCAAGTAGACCAAATCACTTTCCATGACCCCGTGGGAATGCCCTCAATGGGAAGTGTGGGGCTTCAGCAACCATGACACAGGTTGGAATCCCACAGAGGAAATTAGGCCACCTTCCCGGCCACGTATAGGCAAGCATCCAACTGGTAGGGTTTACGGCCCTGACCACTGAGGAAACGCTCAAACGCTACACAGCCTCGTCCTAAGTGCCCTCCTCCTGCCTGCAGGGCGACTCGATTCGACTTGAAGCCACAGACAACATGCGAACACAGAGACACTGAACAGCAGGGAAGACACGCCGCAAGCCTGTCTGCTTGGATGATGCCCACCCCACCCCATGCATCCTGGCAATTCTCCACTGCCACAGCGACACTACCGAGGAACTCACAGTGATCAAAGGCACTGTCCCCGAGGACCACAGACAGACTTTCAACGGAAAACCTTTGCCACACGAGGGGACCTGGAAACTTGAAAGGGCACGGTGGCTGTCCACGTCAGTGCACCTGGCGTCACAACAGTGCCCCCACCTCTGTCCCGCCAACGGACTGCTCCAGATACACCTCTAGCTGTTCGCAAGCCGAGTCATCCCCCCCGAGAGAAGCCCTTTCGCATTACACATTCCCAAACAAGGGAACAAAGCGGCCATAGGGTATGTTCGCATAACTAAAAATCCTCCAAGGAGGCCGGCACAGATGCGACACCATGTCGATCTTCTTCACCCCTCGCAAGACACCCTTTGGGAGTCTTTCCTCTGGCAACGGGATCGCAACTCTCCACAGGTTACCTACCTCACCTCATCCACTTCAACTGCCAAAGCCATCCCCTCCATAGGCAGCTGATGCCAGCCAATCACGAACATGACACATCCTTGGGAAGCCGAGGCCAGCACCTGCAACCCAATTATGATAGCCTATTTCATGACATCACAAAGGACATGTCCTCATCTTCCCTTCCCTTCCTGTGCGGGCCATCAGTGATCCACGCAGGTTGAAATACAGCACTCGTTCCTCTCCCCGCTCTACGATGACCCACTTGGCATCAACACTGTGCCGGGAGTTAAAGTAGAGAAGCCAACAAGGGCAGCAGCGAGGCCTAATCCATCAGCCCCTTTCCGCCAATGCCCAAACGAGCTCAGCCCAGCCCATTGCTCCAGCCTCATTATGCACTCAAGAACCTCACCGTGAAAAACGCAAGAACAGGGAGGGCCACAGGCCTGGCCTGAGGTTCCAGGCACCAACCAGGGACGCTTGCTCATTTTGGCTTCCAGAATCAACCCCCAAAATGGCATGCACGAAGCGTGAACCTGGCCAAAACTCACCTCCCAACTGCAAGCTAACTGGGCCTAGACCAGCACACACTCCGACTCTTAAGACCAGCAGGAGAGCCTGCCCCCTCGCATTCCCTCAACAGCCATTCAGCAGGGGCCCGGGATTCACAGATAACACAGCTTATGTGCAGACACGGTCAACCCTCAGACAGGAGGCCCTCCAATCCTGGAGTCCTTGGTGGTGTTTGCATGCATGTCGGCGGGGGACGCTGGCCCTCATTCCTTACTGTCCTCTCCCCCTGAGAGAGCAAACGTGCTGAACCTCAGTTTCGATGAGGAGACGGTAGAGTGTTCTCTCTCATTTGGTTCAGATTTTCCAAGGAATGCATGCAAGCGTGTCATCATCGATCCAAGCACATGCTGGGACGCTGCAGCACACAACCGGGGTGTGTGCGGGGCTCTGTACGGGAGCCATGAGCCTGGGCTACCTCAAAAGCCTGGAGAATCCACAGCCCTCAGGCCACTCAGCAAGAGGAACAATCAATCCACTCTTGCAGCCATTGGGCCCATCTGAGGAAAACCTAATATCTAATGGCACATCTTGTGGTGCTTGAATACCTACCGTCCTGAGTTATCCACGACCATGATCGGGGACATGGGCCCGCCACACTTTTTCCAGGTCTTCTTAGCACCTCCAAGCATCAGAGCACACAAAGGTTTTCTTGTTTGTGCCGACGGCCAGCCTTTCCCAACAACTGCACCTGAGAAGTGGACAGAAATCACCGAGGCTTCCTAAGTGGACCGGTGTCCTCAGAGGACATGATCCATACAAACATTTACCTGGCCTTGAGCTCTGAAACTGCTTCCCAAGGACCTCTATCCCTTACCGAGAATTGACTGCATGTCTGATAGTACGACTGCAGGAAGTTAGGCACCTACGTTGGCTTGTGTGTGAGAGGCTGTATGTGTGTGTTCACACGTGTGGGCGTGTGCGACTGTGACTGGGCTTGCGCACGTGCTTGTGGGTTTCTCTGTGTGCCGCTGAAAACGCGTCTTGGTCTCTGTGTATCCCTATGGCCCTGTGAAGAGGAGTCCAACAGTAAAAGAATTAGTTTATACACAGCACCCTTGTTAGACCCCCAACTGAAAGGAGAAAGAACCCTGTCAGCTTCAAGAGGCCGCGGCCACACTTTGACCCCCAGGGGCTGTTGAAAGGGTCCACGGACTCCCGCTCTCCCACAGCCACGCCTTCTGACCAAAACACAAAGACTCGACGAGACCTGCCTCTGGGCCTTGGCTGTGACATCTACCTGCAGCTCGAGACTCTGTCAGCTACTAGTATATCTGATGGGCATTTGGGGTCACTCGCAGCACTTCCAAAAGCAAGGGAACTCCCATGGTCGGGCCGACACCGACCGGCAGCTGTCTACTGCCAAGATGCAGCCTGAAACCACTCAAGGGGCTAACGAACGTGGGCCCACGTGCCACTTCTCGCCAACTAGGCCTAATCACTTTCCATTGACCCGTGGGTATGCCCTCCACAGGAAGCGGTGGGCTTCAGCCACCATGACCCATGTCGGATCCCCACGGCGGAAACTAGTCCACATTCCCAGCCACGTCTCAGGAAGCTCCCATCTTGAATGTTCACGGCCCTGATCCCTAAGGAAACGCTCAAACCCTTGAAAGCCGCGTCCTACGTGCCCTTCTCCAGCCCACAGGGCGACACGGCCCTACTGGAAACCACAAACATCTTCAGAACACGGGAACACTGAACACCAGGGAAGACAGACCGCAAGCCTGTCTCCTTCTTTGATGCTGATCCCACCCCATGCATCCTGGCAATTCTCCACTGCCACAGTGACACTAGCGAGTAACTCACAGTGATCAAAGGCATGGTCCCTGAGGACCACAGACAGACTTTCAACGGAAGACCTCTGCCATGCGACGGGACTTGGAAGCCTGAAAGGGAACGGTGGCTGGTCACAGCAGCACAGCAGGCATGGCAATTGGACCCCCATCTATGCCCCACCAATGGATTGCTCCAGATAAACCTCTGGCTGTTCGAAAGGCCTGCATGCTACACTGGCCGGTCGCGTCATTGCCCCACGGGAGAAACACTTTCGCTTTACACATTGCCAAACAAGGGAACAAAGCGGCCAAAGGGGATATTCGCATAACTCAACTACCCCCAAGGAGGCCGGCACAGACGCCTCACCATGTCGATCTTCTCTACTTCCCACAAGACACCCTTTGTATGTCATTCCTCGGGCAACGGGATCACAACTCTACACAGGTTACCTACATCAACTCACCCACTTGAACTACCAAAGCCATCTGCTCCATAGGCAGCTAATGCCAGCCCATCACGAACAAGACACATTCTTGGGAAGCCGAGGCCAGCGCCTGCAACCCAATGGTGACAGCTCATCCCACGACATCACACAGGACCTTTCCTCATGATACCTTCCCTTTCTCTCCAGGCCAGCAGCCACCACCCAGGTTGAAATGCTTCACTCGAACCACACCCCACTCCACGAACCTCCACTTAGCGCCAACAGTGTGCTGGCAACTTCAGCAGAGGAGCTGACAGGGGCAGCACTGAGGCCTAAACCTTCAGCCCCCTTCCGCCATCGCCCAACTCCAGCACACGCCCGCCAACTGCTCCAGCCACACCGGGAAGTCAAGAACCTCACCGCGCGAAACACAACAGCAGAGAGGGCCAAAGGCCTGGCCTGAGGCTCCAGGCTGCAACCAAGGAAGCTTGCTCATTTTGGCTTCCATAATCAACCTCGGAAGGGGCATGCACAAAGCGTGATCCTGTCCAAAAATCACCTCTCCAAGCTGCAAGATTACTGGGTCTACACCAGAACACACTCCGACCCTGAACACTAGCAGGAAAGCCTGCCCTCTTGCATTCCCTCAAGGGCCTTTTAGCAGGGACCGGGGATTCCTAGATGACCCAGCTTATGGGCAGATATGGTCGACCCTCAGACAGGAGCCCCTCCAATGCTGGAGCCCTTAGTGGTGTTTGCATGCCTCTCAGCAGGAGAAGTTGGCCCTCATTCCTAACTGTCCCATACCCCCGAGACAGGAAAGGTGCTGGACCTCAGTTTCGATGAGGTGACGGAAGAGCGTTCTCACTCATTTTGTTCAGATTTTCCAAGGAATGCATACAAGGGTGTCATCATCGATCCAAGCACATGCTGGGACGCTGCAGAACACAAAAGGGAACGCTGTGCGGCTCTGCAGAAAAGCCATGACCTGGAAGTACTCCAACAGCCTGGGGAATCCACAGTCCTCAGGCCACTCAGCAAGACCAACAATCAATCCATTCTTGCAACCATTGGGCCCATCTGTGGAAAACCTTATATCCAATGGCACATTGGGTGAATGCCTACCGTCCTGAGATATCCACAGACATGCTTGGCAACTTGCACCCGCCCCACTTTTTCCAGTTCTCCTTAGCACATCCAGTCATCAGACAATGCGAAGGTCTTCTTCTCCTTGACGACAGCCAGCCTGACCCTGCAACTGCACCTGTGAAGTGGACAGAAATCACGCAGGTTTCTGAATTGCACCAGGGTCCTCAGAGAACATGATCCTTATGAGCACATAACCTGGGAGTGAGCCTGGAAGCTGCTTCCCAAGTACCACTATCCCCTACCGAAAACTGATTGTGTGTCTCATAGCACGACTATAGGAACTTACGCACGTACGTTGGTCGGTGTGTGAGACGCTGTATGTGTGTATTCACACGTGTGGGCGTGTGTGACTGTGACTGTGCACGAGGATGCGTGTGTGGATTCCTGTGTGTGCCGCTAAATACGCGTCTTGGTCTCTGGGTGTCCCTGTGGCCCTTTGCAGATGCCTCCAACAGTAAACGTCATAGATTATACACAGCACCCAGGTTGGACCCCCAACTGAAAGGCGAAAGAACCCTGTCAGGTTCATGAGGCCGCATGCAAACTTTGGCCCCCAGGGCTGTCGAAATAGGCCACAGACTCCCGCTCTCCCACAGCCACGCCTTCTGACCAAAGCACAAAGCCTGGACGAGACCTCCCTCCCGGCCGTGGGTGCCACACCTATGTGGACCTGGAGATCCTGCCACCTACCACCACATCTGATGTGTCCTTGGGGTCACTTCCAGTGCTCCCGGAAGCAAGGTAACCTCCCATGGGCGGGCTGACACCGACCTGCAGTTGCCGACAGGCAAGATGCAGCCTGGCAATTCTCAAGGGGTTAACAGACTTCGGCCCAAGTGCCTCATCTCGCCAACTAGACCAAATCACTTTCCATGACCCCGTGGGAATGCCCTCAATGGGAAGTGTGGGGCTTCAGCAACCATGACACAGGTTGGAATCCCACAGAGGAAATTAGGCCACCTTCCCGGCCACGTATAGGCAAGCATCCAACTGGTAGGGTTTACGGCCCTGACCACTGAGGAAACGCTCAAACGCTACACAGCCTCGTCCTAAGTGCCCTCCTCCTGCCTGCAGGGCGACTCGATTCGACTTGAAGCCACAGACAACATGCGAACACAGAGACACTGAACAGCAGGGAAGACACACCGCAAGCCTGTCTGCTTGGATGATGCCCACCCCACCCCATGCATCCTGGCAATTCTCCACTGCCACAGCGACACTACCGAGGAACTCACAGTGATCAAAGGCACTGTCCCCGAGGACCACAGACAGACTTTCAACGGAAAACCTTTGCCACACGAGGGGACCTGGAAACTTGAAAGGGCACGGTGGCTGTCCACGTCAGTGCACCTGGCGTCACAACAGTGCCCCCACCTCTGTCCCGCCAACGGACTGCTCCAGATACACCTCTAGCTGTTCGCAAGCCGAGTCATCCCCCCCGAGAGAAGCCCTTTCGCATTACACATTCCCAAACAAGGGAACAAAGCGGCCATAGGGTATGTTCGCATAACTAAAAATCCTCCAAGGAGGCCGGCACAGATGCGACACCATGTCGATCTTCTTCACCCCTCGCAAGACACCCTTTGGGAGTCTTTCCTCTGGCAACGGGATCGCAACTCTCCACAGGTTACCTACCTCACCTCATCCACTTCAACTGCCAAAGCCATCCCCTCCATAGGCAGCTGATGCCAGCCAATCACGAACATGACACATCCTTGGGAAGCCGAGGCCAGCACCTGCAACCCAATTATGATAGCCTATTTCATGACATCACAAAGGACATGTCCTCATCTTCCCTTCCCTTCCTGTGCGGGCCATCAGTGATCCACGCAGGTTGAAATACAGCACTCGTTCCTCTCCCCGCTCTACGATGACCCACTTGGCATCAACACTGTGCCGGGAGTTAAAGTAGAGAAGCCAACAAGGGCAGCAGCGAGGCCTAATCCATCAGCCCCTTTCCGCCAATGCCCAAACGAGCTCAGCCCAGCCCATTGCTCCAGGCTCATTATGCACTCAAGAACCTCACCGTGAAAAACGCAAGAACAGGGAGGGCCACAGGCCTGGCCTGAGGTTCCAGGCACCAACCAGGGACGCTTGCTCATTTTGGCTTCCAGAATCAACCCCCAAAATGGCATGCACGAAGCGTGAACCTGGCCAAAACTCACCTCCCAACTGCAAGCTAACTGGGCCTAGACCAGCACACACTCCGACTCTTAAGACCAGCAGGAGAGCCTGCCCCCTCGCATTCCCTCAACAGCCATTCAGCAGGGGCCCGGGATTCACAGATAACACAGCTTATGTGCAGACACGGTCAACCCTCAGACAGGAGGCCCTCCAATCCTGGAGTCCTTGGTGGTGTTTGCATGCATGTCGGCGGGGGACGCTGGCCCTCATTCCTTACTGTCCTCTCCCCCTGAGAGAGCAAACGTGCTGAACCTCAGTTTCGATGAGGAGACGGTAGAGTGTTCTCTCTCATTTGGTTCAGATTTTCCAAGGAATGCATGCAAGCGTGTCATCATCGATCCAAGCACATGCTGGGACGCTGCAGCACACAACCGGGGTGTGTGCGGGGCTCTGTACGGGAGCCATGAGCCTGGGCTACCTCAAAAGCCTGGAGAATCCACAGCCCTCAGGCCACTCAGCAAGAGGAACAATCAATCCACTCTTGCAGCCATTGGGCCCATCTGAGGAAAACCTAATATCTAATGGCACATCTTGTGGTGCTTGAATACCTACCGTCCTGAGTTATCCACGACCATGATCGGGGACATGGGCCCGCCACACTTTTTCCAGGTCTTCTTAGCACCTCCAAGCATCAGAGCACACAAAGGTTTTCTTGTTTGTGCCGACGGCCAGCCTTTCCCAACAACTGCACCTGAGAAGTGGACAGAAATCACCGAGGCTTCCTAAGTGGACCGGTGTCCTCAGAGGACATGATCCATACAAACATTTACCTGGCCTTGAGCTCTGAAACTGCTTCCCAAGGACCTCTATCCCTTACCGAGAATTGACTGCATGTCTGATAGTACGACTGCAGGAAGTTAGGCACCTACGTTGGCTTGTGTGTGAGAGGCTGTATGTGTGTGTTCACACGTGTGGGCGTGTGCGACTGTGACTGGGCTTGCGCACGTGCTTGTGGGTTTCTCTGTGTGCCGCTGAAAACGCGTCTTGGTCTCTGTGTATCCCTATGGCCCTGTGAAGAGGAGTCCAACAGTAAAAGAATTAGTTTATACACAGCACCCTTGTTAGACCCCCAACTGAAAGGAGAAAGAACCCTGTCAGCTTCAAGAGGCCGCGGCCACACTTTGACCCCCAGGGGCTGTTGAAAGGGTCCACGGACTCCCGCTCTCCCACAGCCACGCCTTCTGACCAAAACACAAAGACTCGACGAGACCTGCCTCTGGGCCTTGGCTGTGACATCTACCTGCAGCTCGAGACTCTGTCAGCTACTAGTATATCTGATGGGCATTTGGGGTCACTCGCAGCACTTCCAAAAGCAAGGGAACTCCCATGGTCGGGCCGACACCGACCGGCAGCTGTCTACTGCCAAGATGCAGCCTGAAACCACTCAAGGGGCTAACGAACGTGGGCCCACGTGCCACTTCTCGCCAACTAGGCCTAATCACTTTCCATTGACCCGTGGGTATGCCCTCCACAGGAAGCGGTGGGCTTCAGCCACCATGACCCATGTTGGATCCCCATGGGGGAAACTAGTCCACATTCCCAGCCACGTCTCAGGCATCTCCCATCTTGAATGTTCACGGCCCTGATCCCTAAGGAAACGCTCAAACCCTTGAAAGCCGCGTCCTACGTGCCCTTCTCCAGACCACAGGGCGACACGGCCCTACTGGAAACCACAAACATCTTCAGAACACGGGAACACTGAACACCAGGGAAGACAGACCGCAAGCCTGTCTCCTTCTTTGATGCTGATCCCACCCCATGCATCCTGGCAATTCTCCACTGCCACAGTGACACTAGCGAGTAACTCACAGTGATCAAAGGCATGGTCCCTGAGGACCACAGACAGACTTTCAACGGAAGACCTCTGCCATGCGACGGGACTTGGAAGCCTGAAAGGGAACGGTGGCTGGTCACAGCAGCACAGCAGGCATGGCAATTGGACCCCCATCTATGCCCCACCAATGGATTGCTCCAGATAAACCTCTGGCTGTTCGAAAGGCCTGCGTGCTACACTGGCCGGTCGCGTCATTGCCCCACGGGAGAAACACTTTCGCTTTACACATTGCCAAACAAGGGAACAAAGCGGCCAAAGGGGATATTCGCATAACTCAACTACCCCCAAGGAGGCCGGCACAGACGCCTCACCATGTCGATCTTCTCTACTTCCCACAAGACACCCTTTGTATGTCATTCCTCGGGCAACGGGATCACAACTCTACACAGGTTACCTACATCAACTCACCCACTTGAACTACCAAAGCCATCTGCTCCATAGGCAGCTAATGCCAGCCCATCACGAACAAGACACATTCTTGGGAAGCCGAGGCCAGCGCCTGCAACCCAATGGTGACAGCTCATCCCACGACATCATACAGGACCTTTCCTCATGATACCTTCCCTTTCTCTCCAGGCCAGCAGCCACCACCCAGGTTGAAATGCTTCACTCGAACCACACCCCACTCCACGAACCTCCACTTAGCGCCAACAGTGTGCTGGCAACTTCAGCAGAGGAGCTGACAGGGGCAGCACTGAGGCCTAAACCTTCAGCCCCCTTCCGCCATCGCCCAACTCCAGCACACGCCCGCCAAATGCTCCAGCCACACCGGGAAGTCAAGAACCTCACCGCGCGAAACACAACAGCAGAGAGGGCCAAAGGCCTGGCCTGAGGCTCCAGGCTGCAACCAAGGAAGCTTGCTCATTTTGGCTTCCATAATCAACCTCGGAAGGGGCATGCACAAAGCGTGATCCTGTCCAAAAATCACCTCTCCAAGCTGCAAGCTTACTGGGTCTACACCAGAACACACTCCGACCCTGAACACTAGCAGGAAAGCCTGCCCTCTTGCATTCCCTCAATGGCCTTTTAGCAGGGACCGGGGATTCCTAGATGACCCAGCTTATGGGCAGATATGGTCGACCCTCAGACAGGAGCCCCTCCAAAGCTGGAGCCCTTAGTGGTGTTTGCATGCCTCTCAGCAGGAGAAGTTGGCCCTCATTCCTAACTGTCCCATACCCCCGAGACAGGAAACGTGCTGGACCTCAGTTTCGATGAGGTGACGGAAGAGCGTTCTCACTCATTTTGTTCAGATTTTCCAAGGAATGCATACAAGGGTGTCATCATCGATCCAAGCACATGCTGGGACGCTGCAGAACACAAAAGGGAAGGATGTGGGGCTCTGCAGAGGAGTCATGACCTGGAAGTACTCCAACAGCCTGGGGAATCCACAGTCCTCAGGCCACTCAGCAAGACCAACAATCAATCCATTCTTGCAACCATTGGGCCCATCTGTGGAAAACCTTATATCCAATGGCACATTGGGTGAATGCCTACCGTCCTGAGATATCCACAGACATGCTTGGCAACTTGCACCCGCCCCACTTTTTCCACTTCTCCTTAGCACATCCAGTCATCAGACAATGCGAAGGTCTTCTTCTCCTTGCCGACAGCCAGCCTTACCCTGCAACTGCACCTGTGAAGTGGACAGAAATCACGCAGGTTTCTGAATTGCACCAGGGTCCTCAGAGAACATGATCCTTATGAGCACATAACCTGGGAGTGAGCCTGGAAGCTGCTTCCCAAGTACCACTATCCCCTACAGAAAACTGATTGTGTGTCTCATAGCACGAGTATAGGAACTTACGCACGTACGTTGGTCGGTGTGTGAGACGCTGTATGTGTGTATTCACACGTGTGGGCGTGTGTGACTGTGACTGTGCACGAGGATGCGTGTGTGGATTCCTGTGTGTGCCGCTAAATACGCGTCTTGGTCTCTGGGTGTCCCTGTGGCCCTTTGCAGATGCCTCCAACAGTAAACGTCATAGATTATACACAGCACCCAGGTTGGACCCCCAACTGAAAGGCAAAAGAACCCTGTCAGGTTCATGAGGCCGCATGCAAACTTTGGCCCCCAGGGCTGTCGAAATAGGCCACAGACTCCCGCTCTCCCACAGCCACGCCTTCTGACCAAAGCACAAAGCCTGGACGAGACCTCCCTCCCGGCCGTGGGTGCCACACCTATGTGGACCTGGAGATCCTGCCACCTACCACCACATCTGATGTGCCCTTGGGGTCACTTCCAGTGCTCCCGGAAGCAAGGTAACCTCCCATGGGCGGGCTGACACCGACCTGCAGTTGCCGACAGGCAAGATGCAGCCTGGCAATTCTCAAGGGGTTAACGGACTTCGGCCCAAGTGCCTCATCTCGCCAACTAGACCAAATCACTTTCCATGACCCCGTGGGAATGCCCTCAATGGGAAGTGTGGGGCTTCAGCAACCATGACACAGGTTGGAATCCCACAGAGGAAATTAGGCCACCTTCCCGGCCACGTATAGGCAAGCATCCAACTGGTAGGGTTTACGGCCCTGACCACTGAGGAAACGCTCAAACGCTACACAGCCTCGTCCTAAGTGCCCTCCTCCTGCCTGCAGGGCGACTCGATTGGACTTGAAGCCACAGACATCATGCGAACACGGAGACACTGAACACCAGGGAAGACACACCGCAAGCCTGTCTGCTTGGATGATGCCCACCCCACCCCATGCATCCTGGCAATTCCCCACTGCCACAGCGACACTACCGAGGAACTCACAGTGATCAAAGGCACTGTCCCCGAGGACAACAGACAGACTTTCAACAGAAAACCTTTGCCACACGAGAGGACCTGGAAACTTGAAAGGGCACAGTGGCTGTCCACGTCAGTGCACCTGGCGTCACAACAGTGCCCCCACCTCTGTCCCGCCAACGGACTGCTCCAGATACACCTCTAGCTGTTCGCAAGCCGAGTCATCCCCCCCGAGAGAAGCCCTTTCGCATTACACATTCCCAAACAAGGGAACAAAGCGGCCATAGGGTATGTTCGCATAACTAACAATCCTCCAAGGAGGCCGGCACAGATGCGACACCATGTCGATCTTCTTCACCCCTCGCAAGACACCCTTTGGGAGTCTTTCCTATGGCAACGGGATCGCAACTCTCCACAGGTTACCTACCTCACCTCATCCACTTCAACTGCCAAAGCCATCCCCTCCATAGGCAGCTGATGCCAGCCAATCACGAATATGACACATCCTTGGGAAGCCGAGGCCAGCACCTGCAACCCAATTATGATAGCCTATTCCATGACATCACAAAGGACATGTCCTCATCTTCCCTTCTCTTCCTGTGCGGGCCATCAGTGATCCACGCAGGTTGAAATACAGCACTCGTTCCTCTCCCCGCTCCACGATGACCCACTTGGCATCAACACTGTGCCGGGAGTTAAAGTAGAGAAGCCAACAAGGGCAGCAGCGAGGCCTAATCCATCAGCCCCTTTCCGCCGATGCCCAACCGAGCTCAGCCCAGCCCATTGCTCCAGCCTCATTATGCACTCAAGAACCTCACCGTGAAAAACGCAAGAACAGGGAGGGCCACAGGCCTGGCCTGAGGTTCCAGGCACCAACCAGGGACGCTTGCTCATTTTGGCTTCCAGAATCAACCCCCAAAATGGCATGCACGAAGCGTGAACCTGGCCAAAACTCACCTCCCAACTGCAAGCTAACTGGGCCTAGACCAGCACACACTCCGACTCTTAAGACCAGCAGGAGAGCCTGCCCCCTCGCATTCCCTCAACAGCCATTCAGCAGGGGCCCGGGATTCACAGATAACACAGCTTATGTGCAGACACGGTCAACCCTCAGACAGGAGCCCCTCCAATCCTGGAGTCCTTGGTGGTGTTTGCATGCATGTCGGCGGGGGACGCTGGCCCTCATTCCTTACTGTCCTCTCCCCCTGAGAGAGCAAACGTGCTGAACCTCAGTTTCGATGAGGAGACGGTAGAGTGTTCTCTCTCATTTGGTTCAGATTTTCCAAGGAATGCATGCAAGGGTGTCATCATTGATCCAAGCACATGCTGGGACGCTGCAGCACACAACCGGGGTGTGTGCGGGGCTCTGTACGGGAGCCATGAGCCTGGGCTACCCCAAAAGCCTGGAGAATCCACAGCCCTCAGGCCACTCAGCAAGAGGAACAATCAATCCACTCTTGCAGCCATTGGGCCCATCTGAGGAAAACCTAATATCTAATGGCACATCTTGTGGTGCTTGAATACCTACCGTCCTGAGTTATCCACGACCATGATCGGGGACATGGGCCCGCCACACTTTTTCCAGGTCTTCTTAGCACCTCCAAGCATCAGAGCACACAAAGGTTTTCTTGTTTGTGCCGATGGCCAGCCTTTCCCAGCAACTGCACCTGAGAAGTGGACAGAAATCACCGAGGCTTCCTAAGTGGACCGGTGTCCTCAGAGGACATGATCCATACAAACATTTACCTGGCCTTGAGCTCTGAAACTGCTTCCCAAGGACCTCTATCCCTTACCGAGAATTGACTGCATGTCTGATAGTACGACTGCAGGAAGTTAGGCACCTACGTTGGCTGGTGTGTGAGAGGCTGTATGTGTGTGTTCACACGTGTGGGCGTGTGCGACTGTGACTGGGCTTGCGCACGTGCTTGTGGGTTTCTCTGTGTGCCGCTGAAAACGCGTCTTGGTCTCTGTGTATCCCTATGGCCCTGTGAAGAGGAGTCCAACAGTAAAAGAATTAGTTTATACACAGCACCCTTGTTAGACCCCCAACTGAAAGGAGAAAGAACCCTGTCAGCTTCAAGAGGCCGCGGCCACACTTTGACCCCCAGGGGCTGTTGAAAGGGTCCACGGACTCCCGCTCTCCCACAGCCACGCCTTCTGACCAAAACACAAAGACTCGACGAGACCTGCCTCTGGGCCTTGGCTGTGACATCTACCTGCAGCTCGAGACTCTGTCAGCTACTAGTATATCTGATGGGCATTTGGGGTCACTCGCAGCACTTCCAAAAGCAAGGGAACTCCCATGGTCGGGCCGACACCGACCGGCAGCTGTCTACTCCCAAGATGCAGCCTGAAACCACTCAAGGGGCTAACGAACGTGGGCCCACGTGCCACTTCTCGCCAACTAGGCCTAATCACTTTCCATTGACCCGTGGGAATGCCCTCCACAGGAAGCGGTGGGCTTCAGCCACCATGACCCATGTTGGATCCCCATGGGGGAAACTAGTCCACATTCCCAGCCACGTCTCAGGCAGCTCCCATCTTGAATGTTCACGGCCCTGATCCCTAAGGAAACGCTCAAACCCTTGAAAGCCGCGTCCTACGTGCCCTTCTCCAGCCCACAGGGCGACACGGCCCTACTGGAAACCACAAACATCTTCAGAACACGGGAACACTGAACACCAGGGAAGACAGACCGCAAGCCTGTCTCCTTCTTTGATGCTGATCCCACCCCATGCATCCTGGCAATTCTCCACTGCCACAGTGACACTAGCGAGTAACTCACAGTGATCAAAGGCATGGTCCCTGAGGACCACAGACAGACTTTCAACGGAAGACCTCTGCCATGCGACGGGACTTGGAAGCCTGAAAGGGAACGGTGGCTGGTCACAGCAGCACAGCAGGCATGGCAATTGGACCCCCATCTATGCCCCACCAATGGATTGCTCCAGATAAACCTCTGGCTGTTCGAAAGGCCTGCGTGCTACACTGGCCGGTCGCGTCATTGCCCCACGGGAGAAACACTTTCGCTTTACACATTGCCAAACAAGGGAACAAAGCGGCCAAAGGGGATATTCGCATAACTCAACTACCCCCAAGGAGGCCGGCACAGACGCCTCACCATGTCGATCTTCTCTACTTCCCACAAGACACCCTTTGTATGTCATTCCTCGGGCAACGGGATCACAACTCTACACAGGTTACCTACATCAACTCACCCACTTGAACTACCAAAGCCATCTGCTCCATAGGCAGCTAATGCCAGCCCATCACGAACAAGACACATTCTTGGGAAGCCGAGGCCAGCGCCTGCAACCCAATGGTGACAGCTCATCCCACGACATCACACAGGACCTTTCCTCATGATACCTTCCCTTTCTCTCCAGGCCAGCAGCCACCACCCAGGTTGAAATGCTTCACTCGAACCACACCCCACTCCACGAACCTCCACTTAGCGCCAACAGTGTGCTGGCAACTTCAGCAGAGGAGCTGACAGGGGCAGCACTGAGGCCTAAACCTTCAGCCCCCTTCCGCCATCGCCCAACTCCAGCACACGCCCGCCAACTGCTCCAGCCACACCGGGAAGTCAAGAACCTCACCGCGCGAAACACAACAGCAGAGAGGGCCAAAGGCCTGGCCTGAGGCTCCAGGCTGCAACCAAGGAAGCTTGCTCATTTTGGCTTCCATAATCAACCTCGGAAGGGGCATGCACAAAGCGTGATCCTGTCCAAAAATCACCTCTCCAAGCTGCAAGATTACTGGGTCTACACCAGAACACACTCCGACCCTGAACACTAGCAGGAAAGCCTGCCCTCTTGCATTCCCTCAACGGCCTTTTAGCAGGGACCGGGGATTCCTAGATGACCCAGCTTATGGGCAGATATGGTCGACCCTCAGACAGGAGCCCCTCCAATGCTGGAGCCCTTAGTGGTGTTTGCATGCCTCTCAGCAGGAGAAGTTGGCCCTCATTCCTAACTGTCCCATACCCCCGAGACAGGAAAGGTGCTGGACCTCAGTTTCGATGAGGTGACGGAAGAGCGTTCTCACTCATTTTGTTCAGATTTTCCAAGGAATGCATACAAGGGTGTCATCATCGATCCAAGCACATGCTGGGACGCTGCAGAACACAAAAGGGAACGCTGTGCGGCTCTGCAGAAAAGCCATGACCTGGAAGTACTCCAACAGCCTGGGGAATCCACAGTCCTCAGGCCACTCAGCAAGACCAACAATCTATCCATTCTTGCAACCATTGGGCCCATCTGTGGAAAACCTTATATCCAATGGCACATTGGGTGAATGCCTACCGTCCTGAGATATCCACAGACATGCTTGGCAACTTGCACCCGCCCCACTTTTTCCACTTCTCCTTAGCACATCCAGCCATCAGACAATGCGAAGGTCTTCTTCTCCTTGACGACAGCCAGCCTGACCCTGCAACTGCACCTGTGAAGTGGACAGAAATCACGCAGGTTTCTGAATTGCACCAGGGTCCTCAGAGAACATGATCCTTATGAGCACATAACCTGGGAGTGAGCCTGGAAGCTGCTTCCCAAGTACCACTATCCCCTACCGAAAACTGATTGTGTGTCTCATAGCACGACTATAGGAACTTACGCACGTACGTTGGTCGGTGTGTGAGACGCTGTATGTGTGTATTCACACGTGTGGGCGTGTGTGACTGTGACTGTGCACGAGGATGCGTGTGTGGATTCCTGTGTGTGCCGCTAAATACGCGTCTTGGTCTCTGGGTGTCCCTGTGGCCCTTTGCAGATGCCTCCAACAGTAAACGTCATAGATTATACACAGCACCCAGGTTGGACCCCCAACTGAAAGGCGAAAGAACCCTGTCAGGTTCATGAGGCCGCATGCAAACTTTGGCCCCCAGGGCTGTCGAAATAGGCCACAGACTCCCGCTCTCCCACAGCCACGCCTTCTGACCAAAGCACAAAGCCTGGACGAGACCTCCCTCCCGGCCGTGGGTGCCACACCTATGTGGACCTGGAGATCCTGCCACCTACCACCACATCTGATGTGTCCTTGGGGTCACTTCCAGTGCTCCCGGAAGCAAGGTAACCTCCCATGGGCGGGCTGACACCGACCTGCAGTTGCCGACAGGCAAGATGCAGCCTGGCAATTCTCAAGGGGTTAACAGACTTCGGCCCAAGTGCCTCATCTCGCCAACTAGACCAAATCACTTTCCATGACCCCGTGGGAATGCCCTCAATGGGAAGTGTGGGGCTTCAGCAACCATGACACAGGTTGGAATCCCACAGAGGAAATTAGGCCACCTTCCCGGCCACGTATAGGCAAGCATCCAACTGGTAGGGTTTACGGCCCTGACCACTGAGGAAACGCTCAAACGCTACACAGCCTCGTCCTAAGTGCCCTCCTCCTGCCTGCAGGGCGACTCGATTCGACTTGAAGCCACAGACAACATGCGAACACAGAGACACTGAACAGCAGGGAAGACACGCCGCAAGCCTGTCTGCTTGGATGATGCCCACCCCACCCCATGCATCCTGGCAATTCTCCACTGCCACAGCGACACTACCGAGGAACTCACAGTGATCAAAGGCACTGTCCCCGAGGACCACAGACAGACTTTCAACGGAAAACCTTTGCCACACGAGGGGACCTGGAAACTTGAAAGGGCACAGTGGCTGTCCACGTCAGTGCACCTGGCGTCACAACAGTGCCCCCACCTCTGTCCTGCCAACGGACTGCTCCAGATACACTTCTAGCTGTTCGCAAGCCGAGTCATCCCCCCCGAGAGAAGCCCTTTCGCATTACACATTCCCAAACAAGGGAACAAAGCGGCCATAGGGTATGTTCGCATAACTAAAAATCCTCCAAGGAGGCCGGCACAGATGCGACACCATGTCGATCTTCTTCACCCCTCGCAAGACACCCTTTGGGAGTCTTTCCTCTGGCAACGGGATCGCAACTCTCCACAGGTTACCTACCTCACCTCATCCACTTCAACTGCCAAAGCCATCCCCTCCATAGGCAGCTGATGCCAGCCAATCACGAACATGACACATCCTTGGGAAGCCGAGGCCAGCACCTGCAACCCAATTATGATAGCCTATTCCATGACATCACAAAGGACATGTCCTCATCTTCCCTTCCCTTCCTGTGCGGGCCATCAGTGATCCACGCAGGTTGAAATACAGCACTCGTTCCTCTCCCCGCTCTACGATGACCCACTTGGCATCAACACTGTGCCGGGAGTTAAAGTAGAGAAGCCAACAAGGGCAGCAGCGAGGCCTAATCCATCAGCCCCTTTCCGCCGATGCCCAAACGAGCTCAGCCCAGCCCATTGCTCCAGCCTCATTATGCACTCAAGAACCTCACCGTGAAAAACGCAAGAACAGGGAGGGCCACAGGCCTGGCCTGAGGTTCCAGGCACCAACCAGGGACGCTTGCTCATTTTGGCTTCCAGAATCAACCCCCAAAATGGCATGCACGAAGCGTGAACCTGGCCAAAACTCACCTCCCAACTGCAAGCTAACTGGGCCTAGACCAGCACACACTCCGACTCTTAAGACCAGCAGGAGAGCCTGCCCCCTCGCATTCCCTCAACAGCCATTCAGCAGGGGCCCGGGATTCACAGATAACACAGCTTATGTGCAGACACGGTCAACCCTCAGACAGGAGCCCCTCCAATCCTGGAGTCCTTGGTGGTGTTTGCATGCATGTCGGCGGGGGACGCTGGCCCTCATTCCTTACTGTCCTCTCCCCCTGAGAGAGCAAACGTGCTGAACCTCAGTTTCGATGAGGAGACGGTAGAGTGTTCTCTCTCATTTGGTTCAGATTTTCCAAGGAATGCATGCAAGCGTGTCATCATCGATCCAAGCACATGCTGGGACGCTGCAGCACACAACCGGGGTGTGTGCGGGGCTCTGTACGGGAGCCATGAGCCTGGGCTACCTCAAAAGCCTGGAGAATCCACAGCCCTCAGGCCACTCAGCAAGAGGAACAATCAATCCACTCTTGCAGCCATTGGGCCCATCTGAGGAAAACCTAATATCTAATGGCACATCTTGTGGTGCTTGAATACCTACCGTCCTGAGTTATCCACGACCATGATCGGGGACATGGGCCCGCCACACTTTTTCCAGGTCTTCTTAGCACCTCCAAGCATCAGAGCACACAAAGGTTTTCTTGTTTGTGCCGACGGCCAGCCTTTCCCAACAACTGCACCTGAGAAGTGGACAGAAATCACCGAGGCTTCCTAAGTGGACCGGTGTCCTCAGAGGACATGATCCATACAAACATTTACCTGGCCTTGAGCTCTGAAACTGCTTCCCAAGGACCTCTATCCCTTACCGAGAATTGACTGCATGTCTGATAGTACGACTGCAGGAAGTTAGGCACCTACGTTGGCTTGTGTGTGAGAGGCTGTATGTGTGTGTTCACACGTGTGGGCGTGTGCGACTGTGACTGGGCTTGCGCACGTGCTTGTGGGTTTCTCTGTGTGCCGCTGAAAACGCATCTTGGTCTCTGTGTATCCCTATGGCCCTGTGAAGAGGAGTCCAACAGTAAAAGAATTAGTTTATACACAGCACCCTTGTTAGACCCCCAACTGAAAGGAGAAAGAACCCTGTCAGCTTCAAGAGGCCGCGGCCACACTTTGACCCCCAGGGGCTGTTGAAAGGGTCCACGGACTCCCGCTCTCCCACAGCCACGCCTTCTGACCAAAACACAAAGACTCGACGAGACCTGCCTCTGGGCCTTGGCTGTGACATCTACCTGCAGCTCGAGACTCTGTCAGCTACTAGTATATCTGATGGGCATTTGGGGTCACTCGCAGCACTTCCAAAAGCAAGGGAACTCCCATGGTCGGGCCGACACCGACCGGCAGCTGTCTACTGCCAAGATGCAGCCTGAAACCACTCAAGGGGCTAACGAACGTGGGCCCACGTGCCACTTCTCGCCAACTAGGCCTAATCACTTTCCATTGACCCGTGGGTATGCCCTCCACAGGAAGCGGTGGGCTTCAGCCACCATGACCCATGTTGGATCCCCATGGGGGAAACTAGTCCACATTCCCAGCCACGTCTCAGGCATCTCCCATCTTGAATGTTCACGGCCCTGATCCCTAAGGAAACGCTCAAACCCTTGAAAGCCGCGTCCTACGTGCCCTTCTCCAGCCCACAGGGCGACACGGCCCTACTGGAAACCACAAACATCTTCAGAACACGGGAACACTGAACACCAGGGAAGACAGACCGCAAGCCTGTCTCCTTCTTTGATGCTGATCCCACCCCATGCATCCTGGCAATTCTCCACTGCCACAGTGACACTAGCGAGTAACTCACAGTGATCAAAGGCATGGTCCCTGAGGACCACAGACAGACTTTCAACGGAAGACCTCTGCCATGCGACGGGACTTGGAAGCCTGAAAGGGAACGGTGGCTGGTCACAGCAGCACAGCAGGCATGGCAATTGGACCCCCATCTATGCCCCACCAATGGATTGCTCCAGATAAACCTCTGGCTGTTCGAAAGGCCTGCGTGCTACACTGGCCGGTCGCGTCATTGCCCCACGGGAGAAACACTTTCGCTTTACACATTGCCAAACAAGGGAACAAAGCGGCCAAAGGGGATATTCGCATAACTCAACTACCCCCAAGGAGGCCGGCACAGACGCCTCACCATGTCGATCTTCTCTACTTCCCACAAGACACCCTTTGTATGTCATTCCTCGGGCAACGGGATCACAACTCTACACAGGTTACCTACATCAACTCACCCACTTGAACTACCAAAGCCATCTGCTCCATAGGCAGCTAATGCCAGCCCATCACGAACAAGACACATTCTTGGGAAGCCGAGGCCAGCGCCTGCAACCCAATGGTGACAGCTCATCCCACGACATCATACAGGACCTTTCCTCATGATACCTTCCCTTTCTCTCCAGGCCAGCAGCCACCACCCAGGTTGAAATGCTTCACTCGAACCACACCCCACTCCACGAACTTCCACTTAGCGCCAACAGTGTGCTGGCAACTTCAGCAGAGGAGCTGACAGGGGCAGCACTGAGGCCTAAACCTTCAGCCCCCTTCCGCCATCGCCCAACTCCAGCACACGCCCGCCAACTGCTCCAGCCACACCGGGAAGTCAAGAACCTCACCGCGCGAAACACAACAGCAGAGAGG
Organism: Eschrichtius robustus; assembly: GCF_028021215.1. NCBI lineage: Eukaryota > Metazoa > Chordata > Mammalia > Artiodactyla > Eschrichtiidae > Eschrichtius > Eschrichtius robustus. The sequence continues at coordinate 68,561 of NW_027175532.1, forward strand.
GCCAAAGGCCTGGCCTGAGGCTCCAGGCTGCAACCAAGGAAGCTTGCTCATTTTGGCTTCCATAATCAACCTCGGAAGGGGCATGCACAAAGCGTGATCCTGTCCAAAAATCACCTCTCCAAGCTGCAAGCTTACTGGGTCTACACCAGAACACACTCCGACCCTGAACACTAGCAGGAAAGCCTGCCCTCTTGCATTCCCTCAATGGCCTTTTAGCAGGGACCGGGGATTCCTAGATGACCCAGCTTATGGGCAGATATGGTCGACCCTCAGACAGGAGCCCCTCCAAAGCTGGAGCCCTTAGTGGTGTTTGCATGCCTCTCAGCAGGAGAAGTTGGCCCTCATTCCTAACTGTCCCATACCCCCGAGACAGGAAACGTGCTGGACCTCAGTTTCGATGAGGTGACGGAAGAGCGTTCTCACTCATTTTGTTCAGATTTTCCAAGGAATGCATACAAGGGTGTCATCATCGATCCAAGCACATGCTGGGACGCTGCAGAACACAAAAGGGAAGGATGTGGGGCTCTGCAGAGGAGTCATGACCTGGAAGTACTCCAACAGCCTGGGGAATCCACAGTCCTCAGGCCACTCAGCAAGACCAACAATCAATCCATTCTTGCAACCATTGGGCCCATCTGTGGAAAACCTTATATCCAATGGCACATTGGGTGAATGCCTACCGTCCTGAGATATCCACAGACATGCTTGGCAACTTGCACCCGCCCCACTTTTTCCACTTCTCCTTAGCACATCCAGTCATCAGACAATGCGAAGGTCTTCTTCTCCTTGCCGACAGCCAGCCTTACCCTGCAACTGCACCTGTGAAGTGGACAGAAATCACGCAGGTTTCTGAATTGCACCAGGGTCCTCAGAGAACATGATCCTTATGAGCACATAACCTGGGAGTGAGCCTGGAAGCTGCTTCCCAAGTACCACTATCCCCTACAGAAAACTGATTGTGTGTCTCATAGCACGAGTATAGGAACTTACGCACGTACGTTGGTCGGTGTGTGAGACGCTGTATGTGTGTATTCACACGTGTGGGCGTGTGTGACTGTGACTGTGCACGAGGATGCGTGTGTGGATTCCTGTGTGTGCCGCTAAATACGCGTCTTGGTCTCTGGGTGTCCCTGTGGCCCTTTGCAGATGCCTCCAACAGTAAACGTCATAGATTATACACAGCACCCAGGTTGGACCCCCAACTGAAAGGCAAAAGAACCCTGTCAGGTTCATGAGGCCGCATGCAAACTTTGGCCCCCAGGGCTGTCGAAATAGGCCACAGACTCCCGCTCTCCCACAGCCACGCCTTCTGACCAAAGCACAAAGCCTGGACGAGACCTCCCTCCCGGCCGTGGGTGCCACACCTATGTGGACCTGGAGATCCTGCCACCTACCACCACATCTGATGTGCCCTTGGGGTCACTTCCAGTGCTCCCGGAAGCAAGGTAACCTCCCATGGGCGGGCTGACACCGACCTGCAGTTGCCGACAGGCAAGATGCAGCCTGGCAATTCTCAAGGGGTTAACGGACTTCGGCCCAAGTGCCTCATCTCGCCAACTAGACCAAATCACTTTCCATGACCCCGTGGGAATGCCCTCAATGGGAAGTGTGGGGCTTCAGCAACCATGACACAGGTTGGAATCCCACAGAGGAAATTAGGCCACCTTCCCGGCCACGTATAGGCAAGCATCCAACTGGTAGGGTTTACGGCCCTGACCACTGAGGAAACGCTCAAACGCTACACAGCCTCGTCCTAAGTGCCCTCCTCCTGCCTGCAGGGCGACTCGATTGGACTTGAAGCCACAGACATCATGCGAACACGGAGACACTGAACACCAGGGAAGACACACCGCAAGCCTGTCTGCTTGGATGATGCCCACCCCACCCCATGCATCCTGGCAATTCCCCACTGCCACAGCGACACTACCGAGGAACTCACAGTGATCAAAGGCACTGTCCCCGAGGACAACAGACAGACTTTCAACAGAAAACCTTTGCCACACGAGAGGACCTGGAAACTTGAAAGGGCACAGTGGCTGTCCACGTCAGTGCACCTGGCGTCACAACAGTGCCCCCACCTCTGTCCCGCCAACGGACTGCTCCAGATACACCTCTAGCTGTTCGCAAGCCGAGTCATCCCCCCCGAGAGAAGCCCTTTCGCATTACACATTCCCAAACAAGGGAACAAAGCGGCCATAGGGTATGTTCGCATAACTAACAATCCTCCAAGGAGGCCGGCACAGATGCGACACCATGTCGATCTTCTTCACCCCTCGCAAGACACCCTTTGGGAGTCTTTCCTATGGCAACGGGATCGCAACTCTCCACAGGTTACCTACCTCACCTCATCCACTTCAACTGCCAAAGCCATCCCCTCCATAGGCAGCTGATGCCAGCCAATCACGAATATGACACATCCTTGGGAAGCCGAGGCCAGCACCTGCAACCCAATTATGATAGCCTATTCCATGACATCACAAAGGACATGTCCTCATCTTCCCTTCTCTTCCTGTGCGGGCCATCAGTGATCCACGCAGGTTGAAATACAGCACTCGTTCCTCTCCCCGCTCCACGATGACCCACTTGGCATCAACACTGTGCCGGGAGTTAAAGTAGAGAAGCCAACAAGGGCAGCAGCGAGGCCTAATCCATCAGCCCCTTTCCGCCGATGCCCAACCGAGCTCAGCCCAGCCCATTGCTCCAGCCTCATTATGCACTCAAGAACCTCACCGTGAAAAACGCAAGAACAGGGAGGGCCACAGGCCTGGCCTGAGGTTCCAGGCACCAACCAGGGACGCTTGCTCATTTTGGCTTCCAGAATCAACCCCCAAAATGGCATGCACGAAGCGTGAACCTGGCCAAAACTCACCTCCCAACTGCAAGCTAACTGGGCCTAGACCAGCACACACTCCGACTCTTAAGACCAGCAGGAGAGCCTGCCCCCTCGCATTCCCTCAACAGCCATTCAGCAGGGGCCCGGGATTCACAGATAACACAGCTTATGTGCAGACACGGTCAACCCTCAGACAGGAGGCCCTCCAATCCTGGAGTCCTTGGTGGTGTTTGCATGCATGTCGGCGGGGGACGCTGGCCCTCATTCCTTACTGTCCTCTCCCCCTGAGAGAGCAAACGTGCTGAACCTCAGTTTCGATGAGGAGACGGTAGAGTGTTCTCTCTCATTTGGTTCAGATTTTCCAAGGAATGCATGCAAGCGTGTCATCATCGATCCAAGCACATGCTGGGACGCTGCAGCACACAACCGGGGTGTGTGCGGGGCTCTATACGGGAGCCATGAGCCTGGGCTACCCCAAAAGCCTGGAGAATCCACAGCCCTCAGGCCACTCAGCAAGAGGAACAATCAATCCACTCTTGCAGCCATTGGGCCCATCTGAGGAAAACCTAATATCTAATGGCACATCTTGTGGTGCTTGAATACCTACCGTCCTCCATGCTCGGGGACATGGGCCCGCCTCACTTCTTCCAGGTCTTCTTAGCACCTCCAAGGATCAGAGCACACAAAGGTTTTCTTGTTTGTGCCGACGGCCAGCCTTTCCCAGCAACTGCACCTGAGAAGTGGACAGAAATCACCGAGGCTTCCTAAGTGGACCGGTGTCCTCAGAGGACATGATCCATACAAACATTTAACCTGGCCTTGAGCTCTGAAACTGCTTCCCAAGGACCTCTATCCCTTACCGAGAATTGACTGCATGTCTGATAGTACGACTGCAGGAAGTTAGGCACCTACGTTGGCTGGTGTGTGAGAGGCTGTATGTGTGTGTTCACGGTGTGGGCGTGTGCGACTGTGACTGGGCTTGTGGACGTGCTTGTGGGTTTCTCTGTGTGCCGCTGAATACGCGTCTTGGTCTCTGTGTGTCCCTATGGCCCTGTGAAGAGGAGTCCAACAGTAAAAGAAATAGTTTATACACAGCACCCTGGTTAGACCCCCAACTGAAAGGAGAAAGACCCCTGTCAGCTTCAAGAGGCCGCGGCCACACTTTGACCCCCAGGGGCTGTTGAAAGGGTCCACGGACTCCCCCCGCTCTTCCACAGCCACGCCTTCTGACCAAAACACAAAGACTCGACGAGACATGCCTCTGGGCCTTGGCTGTGAAATCTACCTGCAGCTCGAGACTGTGTCAGCTACCAGTCTATCTGATGGGCATTTGGGGTCACTCGCAGCACTTCCCGGAAGCAAGGGAACTCCCATGGTCGGGCCGACACCCACCGGCAAGCTGTCTACTGCCAAGATTGCAGCCTGAAACCACTCAAGGGGCTAACGAACGTGGGCCCATGTGCCACTTCTCGCCAACTAGGCCTAATCACTTTCCATTGACCCGTGGGAATGCCCTCCACAGGAAGTTGTGGGCTTCAGCCACCATGACCCATGTCGGATCCCCATGGGGGAAACTAGTCCACATTCCCAGCCACGTCTCAGGCAGCGCCCATCTTGAATGTTGACGGCCCTGACCCCTAAGGAAACGCTCAAACCCTTGAAAGCCTCGTCCTACTTGCCCTCCTCCAGCCCACAGGGCGACACGACCCTACTGGAAACCACAAACATCTTCAGAACACGGGAACACTGAACACCAGGGAAGACAGACCGCAAGCCTGTCTCCTTCTTTGGTGCTGATCCCACCCCATGCATCCTGGCAATTCTCCACTGCCACAGTGACACTAGCGAGTAAGTCACAGTGATCAAAGGCAAGGTCCCTGAGGACCACAGACAGACTTTCAACGGAAGACCTCTGCCATGCGACGGGACTTGGAAGCCTGAAAGGGAACTTCCTTTCCCTGGTCACAGCAGCACAGCAGGCATGCCAATTGGACCCCCATCTCTGCCCCACCAATGGACTGCTCCAGATAAACCTCTGGCTGTTCGAAAGGCCTGCATGCTACACTGGCCGGTCGCGTCATTCCCCCCACGGGAGAAACACTTTCGCTTTACACATTGCCAAACAAGGGAACAAAGCGGCCAAAGGGGATATTCGCATAACTCATCTACCCCCAAGGAGGCCGGCACAGACGCCTCACCATGTCGATCTTCTCTACTTCCCACAAGACACCCTCTGGATGTCATTCCTCGGGCAACGGGATCGCAACTCTACACAGGTTACCTACCTCAACTCACCCGCTTGAACTACCAAAGCCATGTGCTCCATAGGCAGCTTATGCCAGCCCATCACGAACAAGACACATTCTTGGGAAGCCGAGGCCTGCGCCTGCAACCCAATGGTGACAGCCCATCCCACGACATCACACAGGACCTTTCCTCATGATACCTTACCTTTCTCTCCAGGCCAGCAACCACCACCCAGGCTGAAATGCTTCACTCGATCCACACCCACTCCACGAACCTCCACTCAGCTCCAACAGTGTGCCGGCCACTTCAGCAGAGGAGCTGACAGGGGCAGCACTGAGGCCTAAACCTTCAGCCCCCTTCCGCCATCGCCCAACTCCAGCCCACGCCCGCCCACTTCTCCAGCCACACCGGGCAGTCAAGAACCTCACCGCGCGAAACACAACAACAGAGAGGGCCAAAGGCCTGGCCTGAGGCTCCAGGCTCCAACCAAGGAAGCTTGCTCATTTTGGCTTCCATAACCAACCGCGGAAGCGGCATGCACAAAGCCTGATCCTGTCCAAAAATCACCTCTCCAAGCTGCAAGCTTACTGGGTCTATACCAGAAGACACTCCGACCCTGAAGACTAGCAGGAAAGCCTGCCCTCTTGCATTCCCTCAACGGCCTTTTAGCAGGGACTGGGGATTCCTAGATGACCCAGCTTATGGGCAGATATGGTCGACCCTCAGACAGGAGCCCCCGCAATGCTGAAGCCCTTAGTGGTGTTTGTATGCCTGTCATCAGGAGACTTTGGCCCTCATTCCTAACTGTCCCATACCCCCGAGAGAGGAAACGTGCTGGACCTCAGTTTCGATGAGGAGACGGAAGAGCGTTCTCACTCATTCTGTTCAGATTTTCCAAGGAATGAATACAAGGGTGTCATCATCGATCCAAGCACATGCTGGGACGCTGCAGAACAAAAAAGGGAACGCTGTGCGGCTCTGCAGAAAAGCCATGACTTGGAAGTACTCCAACAGCCTGGGGAATCCACAGTGCTCAGGCCAGTCAGCAAGACCAACAATCAATCCACTCTTGCAACCACTGGGCTCATCGGTGGAAAACCTAATATCCAATGGCACATCTTAGTATGGGTGAATGCCTACCGTCCTGAGATATCCACAGACATGCTCGGCAACGTGCACCCGACCCACTTTTTCCAGTTCTCCTTAGCACATTCAGTCATCAGACAATGCGAAGGTCTTCTTCTGTTTGACGACAGCCAGCCTTACCCTGCAACTGCACCTGTGAAGTGGACAGAAAACATGAAGGTTTCTGAATTGCACCAGGGTCCTCAGAGAACATGATTCTTATGAGCACATAACCTGGGCGTGAGCCTGGAACCTGCTTCCCAAGTACCACTATCCCCTACCGAAAACTGATTGTGTGTCTCACAGCACGACTGAAGGAAGTTACGCACGTACATTGGTCGGTGTGTGAGACGCTGTATGTGTGTATTCACACGTGTGGGCGTGTGTGACTGTGACTGTGCACGAGGATGCATTTGTGGATTCCTGTGTGCCGCTAAATACACGTTTGGGTCTCTGGGTGTCCCTGTGGCCCTTTGCAGATGCCTCCAACAGTAAACGTCATAGTTTATACACAGCACCCAGGTTGGACCCCCAACTGAAAGGCAAAAGAACCCTGTCAGTTTCATGAGGCCGCATGCAAACTTTGGTCCCCAGGGCTGTCGAAATAGGCCACAGACTCCCGCTCTCCCACAGCCACGCCTTCTGACCAAAGCACAAAGCCTGGACGAGACCTCCCTCCCGGCCGTGGGTGTCACACCTATGTGGACCTGGAGATCCTGCCACCTACCACCACATCTGATGTGCCCTTGGGGTCACTCCCAGTGCTCCCGGAAGCAAGGTAACCTCCCATGGGCGGGCTGACACCGACCTGCAGTTGCCGACAGGCAAGATGCAGCCTGGCAATTCTCAAAGGGTTAACGGACTTCGGCCCAAGTGCCTCATCTCGCCAACTAGACCAAATCACATTCCATGACCCCGTGGGAATGCCCTCAATGGGAAGTGTGGGGCTTCAGCAACCATGACACAGTTGGAATCCCACAGAGGAAATTAAGCCACCTTCCCGGCCACGTATAGGCAAGCATCCAACTGGTATGGTTTACGGCCCTGACCACTGAGGAAAGGCTCAAACGCTACACAGCCTCGTCCTAAGTGCCCTCCTCCTGACTTCAGGGCGACTCGATTCGACTTGAAGCCACAGACATCATGCGAACACGGAGACACTGAACAGCAGGGAAGACACACCGCAAGCCTGTCTGCTTGGATGATGCCCACCCCACCCCATGCATCCTGGCAATTCTCCACTGCCACAGCGACACTACCGAGGAACTCACAGTGATCAAAGGCACTGTCCCCGAGGACCACAGACAGACTTTCAACAGAAAACCTTTGCCACACGAGAGGACCTGGAAACTTGAAAGGGCACAGTGGCTGTCCACGTCAGTGCACCTGGCGTCACAACAGTGCCCCCACCTCTGTCCCGCCAACGGACTGCTCCAGATACACCTCTAGCTGTTCGCAAGCAGAGTCATCCCCCCCGAGAGAAGCCCTTTCACATTACACATTCCCAAACAAGGGAACAAAGCGGCCATAGTGTATGTTCGCATAACTAACCATCCTCCAAGGAGGCCGGCACAGATGCGACACCATGTCGATCTTCTTCACCCCTCGCAAGACACCCTTTGGGAGTCTTTCCTCTGGCAACGGGATCGCAACTCTCCACAGGTTACCTACCTCACCTCATCCACTTCAACTGCCAAAGCCATCCCCTCCATAGGCAGCTGATGCCAGCCAATCACGAACATGACACATCCTTGGGAAGCCGAGGCCAGCACCTGCAACCCAATTATGATAGCCTATTCCATGACATCACAAAGGACATGGCCTCATCTTCCCTTCCCTTCCAGTGCAGGCCATCAGTGATCCACGCAGGGTGAAATACAGCACTCGTTCCTCTCCCCAGTCCACCATGACCCACTTGGCATGAACACTGTGCCGGGAGTTAAAGTAGAGAAGCAAACAAGGGCAGCAGCGAGGCCTAATCCATCAGCCCCTTTCCCCCGATGCCCAACCGAGCTCAGCCCCGCCCATTGCTCCAGCCTCACTAGGCACTCAAGAACCTCACCGTGAAAAACGCAAGAATAGGGAGGGCCACAGGCCTGGCCTGAGTTTCCAGGCACCAACCAGGGACGCTTGCTCATTTTGGCTTCCAGAATCAACCCCCAAAATGGCATGCACGAAGCTTGATCCTGGCCAAAACTCACCTCCCAACTGCAAGCTAACTGGGCCTAGACCAGCACACAATCCGACTCTTAAGACCAGCAGGAGAGCCTGCGCCATTGCGTTCCCTCAACAGCCATTCAGCAGGGACCCGGGATTCACAGATAGCACAGCTTATGTGCAGACACGGTCAACCCTCAGACAGGAGCCCCTCCAATCCTGGAGCCCTTGGTGGTGTTTGCATGCATGTCGGCGGGGGACGCTGACCCTCATTCCTAACTGTCCTCTCCCCCTGAGAGAGGAAACGTTCTGAACCTCAGTTTCGATGAGGAGACGGTAGAGTGTTCTCACTCATTTGGTTCAGATTTTCCAAGGAATGCATGCAAGGGTGTCATCATCGATCCAAGCACATGCTGGGACGCTGCAGAACACAACCGGGGTGTGCGCGGGGCTCTGTACGGGAGCCATGAGCCTGGGCTACCCCAAAAGCCTGGAGAATCCACAGCCCTCAGGCCACTCAGCGAGAGGAACAATCAATCCACTCTTGCAGCCATTGGGCCCGTCTGAGGAAAACCTAATATCTAATGGCACATCTTGGGGTGCTTGAATACCTACCGTCCTGAGTTATCCACGACCATGCTCGGGGACATGGGCCCGCCTCACTTCTTCCAGGTCTTCTTAGCACCTCCAAGGATCAGAGCACACAAAGGTTTTCTTGTTTGTGCCGACGGCCAGCCTTTCCCAGCAACTGCACCTGAGAAGTGGACAGAAATCACCGAGGCTTCCTAAGTGGACCGGTGTCCTCAGAGGACATGATCCATACAAACATTTACCTGGCCTTGAGCTCTGAAACTGCTTCCCAAGGACCTCTATCCCTTACCGAGAATTGACTGCATGTCTGATAGTACGACTGCAGGAAGTTAGGCACCTACGTTGGCTGGTGTGTGAGAGGCTGTATGTGTGTGTTCACGGTGTGGGCGTGTGCGACTGTGACTGGGCTTGTGGACGTGCTTGTGGGTTTCTCTGTGTGCCGCTGAATACGCGTCTTGGTCTCTGTGTGTCCCTATGGCCCTGTGAAGAGGAGTCCAACAGTAAAAGAAATAGTTTATACACAGCACCCTGGTTAGACCCCCAACTGAAAGGAGAAAGACCCCTGTCAGCTTCAAGAGGCCGCGGCCACACTTTGACCCCCAGGGGCTGTTGAAAGGGTCCACGGACTCCCGCTCTTCCACAGCCACGCCTTCTGACCAAAACACAAAGACTCGACGAGACATGCCTCTGGGCCTTGGCTGTGAAATCTACCTGCAGCTCGAGACTGTGTCAGCTACCAGTCTATCTGATGGGCATTTGGGGTCACTCGCAGCACTTCCGGAAGCAAGGGAACTCCCATGGTCGGGCCGACACCCACCGGCAGCTGTCTACTGCCAAGATGCAGCCTGAAACCACTCAAGGGGCTAACGAACGTGGGCCCATGTGCCACTTCTCGCCAACTAGGCCTAATCACTTTCCATTGACCCGTGGGAATGCCCTCCACAGGAAGTTGTGGGCTTCAGCCACCATGACCCATGTCGGATCCCCATGGGGGAAACTAGTCCACATTCCCAGCCACGTCTCAGGCAGCGCCCATCTTGAATGTTGACGGCCCTGACCCCTAAGGAAACGCTCAAACCCTTGAAAGCCTCGTCCTACTTGCCCTCCTCCAGCCCACAGGGCGACACGACCCTACTGGAAACCACAAACATCTTCAGAACACGGGAACACTGAACACCAGGGAAGACAGACCGCAAGCCTGTCTCCTTCTTTGGTGCTGATCCCACCCCATGCATCCTGGCAATTCTCCACTGCCACAGTGACACTAGCGAGTAAGTCACAGTGATCAAAGGCAAGGTCCCTGAGGACCACAGACAGACTTTCAACGGAAGACCTCTGCCATGCGACGGGACTTGGAAGCCTGAAAGGGAACTTCCTTTCCCTGGTCACAGCAGCACAGCAGGCATGCCAATTGGACCCCCATCTCTGCCCCACCAATGGACTGCTCCAGATAAACCTCTGGCTGTTCGAAAGGCCTGCATGCTACACTGGCCGGTCGCGTCATTCCCCCACGGGAGAAACACTTTCGCTTTACACATTGCCAAACAAGGGAACAAAGCGGCCAAAGGGGATATTCGCATAACTCATCTACCCCCAAGGAGGCCGGCACAGACGCCTCACCATGTCGATCTTCTCTACTTCCCACAAGACACCCTCTGGATGTCATTCCTCGGGCAACGGGATCGCAACTCTACACAGGTTACCTACCTCAACTCACCCGCTTGAACTACCAAAGCCATGTGCTCCATAGGCAGCTTATGCCAGCCCATCACGAACAAGACACATTCTTGGGAAGCCGAGGCCTGCGCCTGCAACCCAATGGTGACAGCCCATCCCACGACATCACACAGGACCTTTCCTCATGATACCTTACCTTTCTCTCCAGGCCAGCAACCACCACCCAGGCTGAAATGCTTCACTCGATCCACACCCACTCCACGAACCTCCACTCAGCTCCAACAGTGTGCCGGCCACTTCAGCAGAGGAGCTGACAGGGGCAGCACTGAGGCCTAAACCTTCAGCCCCCTTCCGCCATCGCCCAACTCCAGCCCACGCCCGCCCACTGCTCCAGCCACACCGGGCAGTCAAGAACCTCACCGCGCGAAACACAACAACAGAGAGGGCCAAAGGCCTGGCCTGAGGCTCCAGGCTCCAACCAAGGAAGCTTGCTCATTTTGGCTTCCATAACCAACCGCGGAAGCGGCATGCACAAAGCCTGATCCTGTCCAAAAATCACCTCTCCAAGCTGCAAGCTTACTGGGTCTATACCAGAAGACACTCCGACCCTGAAGACTAGCAGGAAAGCCTGCCCTCTTGCATTCCCTCAACGGCCTTTTAGCAGGGACTGGGGATTCCTAGATGACCCAGCTTATGGGCAGATATGGTCGACCCTCAGACAGGAGCCCCCGCAATGCTGAAGCCCTTAGTGGTGTTTGTATGCCTGTCATCAGGAGACTTTGGCCCTCATTCCTAACTGTCCCATACCCCCGAGAGAGGAAACGTGCTGGACCTCAGTTTCGATGAGGAGACGGAAGAGCGTTCTCACTCATTCTGTTCAGATTTTCCAAGGAATGAATACAAGGGTGTCATCATCGATCCAAGCACATGCTGGGACGCTGCAGAACAAAAAAGGGAACGCTGTGCGGCTCTGCAGAAAAGCCATGACTTGGAAGTACTCCAACAGCCTGGGGAATCCACAGTGCTCAGGCCAGTCAGCAAGACCAACAATCAATCCACTCTTGCAACCACTGGGCTCATCGGTGGAAAACCTAATATCCAATGGCACATCTTAGTATGGGTGAATGCCTACCGTCCTGAGATATCCACAGACATGCTCGGCAACGTGCACCCGACCCACTTTTTCCAGTTCTCCTTAGCACATTCAGTCATCAGACAATGCGAAGGTCTTCTTCTGTTTGACGACAGCCAGCCTTACCCTGCAACTGCACCTGTGAAGTGGACAGAAAACATGAAGGTTTCTGAATTGCACCAGGGTCCTCAGAGAACATGATTCTTATGAGCACATAACCTGGGCGTGAGCCTGGAACCTGCTTCCCAAGTACCACTATCCCCTACCGAAAACTGATTGTGTGTCTCACAGCACGACTGAAGGAAGTTACGCACGTACATTGGTCGGTGTGTGAGACGCTGTATGTGTGTATTCACACGTGTGGGCGTGTGTGACTGTGACTGTGCACGAGGATGCATTTGTGGATTCCTGTGTGCCGCTAAATACACGTTTGGGTCTCTGGGTGTCCCTGTGGCCCTTTGCAGATGCCTCCAACAGTAAACGTCATAGTTTATACACAGCACCCAGGTTGGACCCCCAACTGAAAGGCAAAAGAACCCTGTCAGTTTCATGAGGCCGCATGCAAACTTTGGTCCCCAGGGCTGTCGAAATAGGCCACAGACTCCCGCTCTCCCACAGCCACGCCTTCTGACCAAAGCACAAAGCCTGGACGAGACCTCCCTCCCGGCCGTGGGTGTCACACCTATGTGGACCTGGAGATCCTGCCACCTACCACCACATCTGATGTGCCCTTGGGGTCACTCCCAGTGCTCCCGGAAGCAAGGTAACCTCCCATGGGCGGGCTGACACCGACCTGCAGTTGCCGACAGGCAAGATGCAGCCTGGCAATTCTCAAAGGGTTAACGGACTTCGGCCCAAGTGCCTCATCTCGCCAACTAGACCAAATCACATTCCATGACCCCGTGGGAATGCCCTCAATGGGAAGTGTGGGGCTTCAGCAACCATGACACAGTTGGAATCCCACAGAGGAAATTAAGCCACCTTCCCGGCCACGTATAGGCAAGCATCCAACTGGTATGGTTTACGGCCCTGACCACTGAGGAAAGGCTCAAACGCTACACAGCCTCGTCCTAAGTGCCCTCCTCCTGACTTCAGGGCGACTCGATTCGACTTGAAGCCACAGACATCATGCGAACACGGAGACACTGAACAGCAGGGAAGACACACCGCAAGCCTGTCTGCTTGGATGATGCCCACCCCACCCCATGCATCCTGGCAATTCTCCACTGCCACAGCGACACTACCGAGGAACTCACAGTGATCAAAGGCACTGTCCCCGAGGACCACAGACAGACTTTCAACAGAAAACCTTTGCCACACGAGAGGACCTGGAAACTTGAAAGGGCACAGTGGCTGTCCACGTCAGTGCACCTGGCGTCACAACAGTGCCCCCACCTCTGTCCCGCCAACGGACTGCTCCAGATACACCTCTAGCTGTTCGCAAGCAGAGTCATCCCCCCCGAGAGAAGCCCTTTCACATTACACATTCCCAAACAAGGGAACAAAGCGGCCATAGTGTATGTTCGCATAACTAACCATCCTCCAAGGAGGCCGGCACAGATGCGACACCATGTCGATCTTCTTCACCCCTCGCAAGACACCCTTTGGGAGTCTTTCCTCTGGCAACGGGATCGCAACTCTCCACAGGTTACCTACCTCACCTCATCCACTTCAACTGCCAAAGCCATCCCCTCCATAGGCAGCTGATGCCAGCCAATCACGAACATGACACATCCTTGGGAAGCCGAGGCCAGCACCTGCAACCCAATTATGATAGCCTATTCCATGACATCACAAAGGACATGGCCTCATCTTCCCTTCCCTTCCAGTGCAGGCCATCAGTGATCCACGCAGGGTGAAATACAGCACTCGTTCCTCTCCCCAGTCCACCATGACCCACTTGGCATGAACACTGTGCCGGGAGTTAAAGTAGAGAAGCAAACAAGGGCAGCAGCGAGGCCTAATCCATCAGCCCCTTTCCCCCGATGCCCAACCGAGCTCAGCCCCGCCCATTGCTCCAGCCTCACTAGGCACTCAAGAACCTCACCGTGAAAAACGCAAGAATAGGGAGGGCCACAGGCCTGGCCTGAGTTTCCAGGCACCAACCAGGGACGCTTGCTCATTTTGGCTTCCAGAATCAACCCCCAAAATGGCATGCACGAAGCTTGATCCTGGCCAAAACTCACCTCCCAACTGCAAGCTAACTGGGCCTAGACCAGCACACAATCCGACTCTTAAGACCAGCAGGAGAGCCTGCGCCATTGCGTTCCCTCAACAGCCATTCAGCAGGGACCCGGGATTCACAGATAGCACAGCTTATGTGCAGACACGGTCAACCCTCAGACAGGAGCCCCTCCAATCCTGGAGCCCTTGGTGGTGTTTGCATGCATGTCGGCGGGGGACGCTGACCCTCATTCCTAACTGTCCTCTCCCCCTGAGAGAGGAAACGTTCTGAACCTCAGTTTCGATGAGGAGACGGTAGAGTGTTCTCACTCATTTGGTTCAGATTTTCCAAGGAATGCATGCAAGGGTGTCATCATCGATCCAAGCACATGCTGGGACGCTGCAGAACACAACCGGGGTGTGCGCGGGGCTCTGTACGGGAGCCATGAGCCTGGGCTACCCCAAAAGCCTGGAGAATCCACAGCCCTCAGGCCACTCAGCGAGAGGAACAATCAATCCACTCTTGCAGCCATTGGGCCCGTCTGAGGAAAACCTAATATCTAATGGCACATCTTGGGGTGCTTGAATACCTACCGTCCTGAGTTATCCACGACCATGCTCGGGGACATGGGCCCGCCTCACTTCTTCCAGGTCTTCTTAGCACCTCCAAGGATCAGAGCACACAAAGGTTTTCTTGTTTGTGCCGACGGCCAGCCTTTCCCAGCAACTGCACCTGAGAAGTGGACAGAAATCACCGAGGCTTCCTAAGTGGACCGGTGTCCTCAGAGGACATGATCCATACAAACATTTACCTGGCCTTGAGCTCTGAAACTGCTTCCCAAGGACCTCTATCCCTTACCGAGAATTGACTGCATGTCTGATAGTACGACTGCAGGAAGTTAGGCACCTACGTTGGCTGGTGTGTGAGAGGCTGTATGTGTGTGTTCACGGTGTGGGCGTGTGCGACTGTGACTGGGCTTGTGGACGTGCTTGTGGGTTTCTCTGTGTGCCGCTGAATACGCGTCTTGGTCTCTGTGTGTCCCTATGGCCCTGTGAAGAGGAGTCCAACAGTAAAAGAAATAGTTTATACACAGCACCCTGGTTAGACCCCCAACTGAAAGGAGAAAGACCCCTGTCAGCTTCAAGAGGCCGCGGCCACACTTTGACCCCCAGGGGCTGTTGAAAGGGTCCACGGACTCCCGCTCTTCCACAGCCACGCCTTCTGACCAAAACACAAAGACTCGACGAGACATGCCTCTGGGCCTTGGCTGTGAAATCTACCTGCAGCTCGAGACTGTGTCAGCTACCAGTCTATCTGATGGGCATTTGGGGTCACTCGCAGCACTTCCGGAAGCAAGGGAACTCCCATGGTCGGGCCGACACCCACCGGCAGCTGTCTACTGCCAAGATGCAGCCTGAAACCACTCAAGGGGCTAACGAACGTGGGCCCATGTGCCACTTCTCGCCAACTAGGCCTAATCACTTTCCATTGACCCGTGGGAATGCCCTCCACAGGAAGTTGTGGGCTTCAGCCACCATGACCCATGTCGGATCCCCATGGGGGAAACTAGTCCACATTCCCAGCCACGTCTCAGGCAGCGCCCATCTTGAATGTTGACGGCCCTGACCCCTAAGGAAACGCTCAAACCCTTGAAAGCCTCGTCCTACTTGCCCTCCTCCAGCCCACAGGGCGACACGACCCTACTGGAAACCACAAACATCTTCAGAACACGGGAACACTGAACACCAGGGAAGACAGACCGCAAGCCTGTCTCCTTCTTTGGTGCTGATCCCACCCCATGCATCCTGGCAATTCTCCACTGCCACAGTGACACTAGCGAGTAAGTCACAGTGATCAAAGGCAAGGTCCCTGAGGACCACAGACAGACTTTCAACGGAAGACCTCTGCCATGCGACGGGACTTGGAAGCCTGAAAGGGAACTTCCTTTCCCTGGTCACAGCAGCACAGCAGGCATGCCAATTGGACCCCCATCTCTGCCCCACCAATGGACTGCTCCAGATAAACCTCTGGCTGTTCGAAAGGCCTGCATGCTACACTGGCCGGTCGCGTCATTCCCCCACGGGAGAAACACTTTCGCTTTACACATTGCCAAACAAGGGAACAAAGCGGCCAAAGGGGATATTCGCATAACTCATCTACCCCCAAGGAGGCCGGCACAGACGCCTCACCATGTCGATCTTCTCTACTTCCCACAAGACACCCTCTGGATGTCATTCCTCGGGCAACGGGATCGCAACTCTACACAGGTTACCTACCTCAACTCACCCGCTTGAACTACCAAAGCCATGTGCTCCATAGGCAGCTTATGCCAGCCCATCACGAACAAGACACATTCTTGGGAAGCCGAGGCCTGCGCCTGCAACCCAATGGTGACAGCCCATCCCACGACATCACACAGGACCTTTCCTCATGATACCTTACCTTTCTCTCCAGGCCAGCAACCACCACCCAGGCTGAAATGCTTCACTCGATCCACACCCACTCCACGAACCTCCACTCAGCTCCAACAGTGTGCCGGCCACTTCAGCAGAGGAGCTGACAGGGGCAGCACTGAGGCCTAAACCTTCAGCCCCCTTCCGCCATCGCCCAACTCCAGCCCACGCCCGCCCACTGCTCCAGCCACACCGGGCAGTCAAGAACCTCACCGCGCGAAACACAACAACAGAGAGGGCCAAAGGCCTGGCCTGAGGCTCCAGGCTCCAACCAAGGAAGCTTGCTCATTTTGGCTTCCATAACCAACCGCGGAAGCGGCATGCACAAAGCCTGATCCTGTCCAAAAATCACCTCTCCAAGCTGCAAGCTTACTGGGTCTATACCAGAAGACACTCCGACCCTGAAGACTAGCAGGAAAGCCTGCCCTCTTGCATTCCCTCAACGGCCTTTTAGCAGGGACTGGGGATTCCTAGATGACCCAGCTTATGGGCAGATATGGTCGACCCTCAGACAGGAGCCCCCGCAATGCTGAAGCCCTTAGTGGTGTTTGTATGCCTGTCATCAGGAGACTTTGGCCCTCATTCCTAACTGTCCCATACCCCCGAGAGAGGAAACGTGCTGGACCTCAGTTTCGATGAGGAGACGGAAGAGCGTTCTCACTCATTCTGTTCAGATTTTCCAAGGAATGAATACAAGGGTGTCATCATCGATCCAAGCACATGCTGGGACGCTGCAGAACAAAAAAGGGAACGCTGTGCGGCTCTGCAGAAAAGCCATGACTTGGAAGTACTCCAACAGCCTGGGGAATCCACAGTGCTCAGGCCAGTCAGCAAGACCAACAATCAATCCACTCTTGCAACCACTGGGCTCATCGGTGGAAAACCTAATATCCAATGGCACATCTTAGTATGGGTGAATGCCTACCGTCCTGAGATATCCACAGACATGCTCGGCAACGTGCACCCGACCCACTTTTTCCAGTTCTCCTTAGCACATTCAGTCATCAGACAATGCGAAGGTCTTCTTCTGTTTGACGACAGCCAGCCTTACCCTGCAACTGCACCTGTGAAGTGGACAGAAAACATGAAGGTTTCTGAATTGCACCAGGGTCCTCAGAGAACATGATTCTTATGAGCACATAACCTGGGCGTGAGCCTGGAACCTGCTTCCCAAGTACCACTATCCCCTACCGAAAACTGATTGTGTGTCTCACAGCACGACTGAAGGAAGTTACGCACGTACATTGGTCGGTGTGTGAGACGCTGTATGTGTGTATTCACACGTGTGGGCGTGTGTGACTGTGACTGTGCACGAGGATGCATTTGTGGATTCCTGTGTGCCGCTAAATACACGTTTGGGTCTCTGGGTGTCCCTGTGGCCCTTTGCAGATGCCTCCAACAGTAAACGTCATAGTTTATACACAGCACCCAGGTTGGACCCCCAACTGAAAGGCAAAAGAACCCTGTCAGTTTCATGAGGCCGCATGCAAACTTTGGTCCCCAGGGCTGTCGAAATAGGCCACAGACTCCCGCTCTCCCACAGCCACGCCTTCTGACCAAAGCACAAAGCCTGGACGAGACCTCCCTCCCGGCCGTGGGTGTCACACCTATGTGGACCTGGAGATCCTGCCACCTACCACCACATCTGATGTGCCCTTGGGGTCACTCCCAGTGCTCCCGGAAGCAAGGTAACCTCCCATGGGCGGGCTGACACCGACCTGCAGTTGCCGACAGGCAAGATGCAGCCTGGCAATTCTCAAAGGGTTAACGGACTTCGGCCCAAGTGCCTCATCTCGCCAACTAGACCAAATCACATTCCATGACCCCGTGGGAATGCCCTCAATGGGAAGTGTGGGGCTTCAGCAACCATGACACAGTTGGAATCCCACAGAGGAAATTAGGCCACCTTCCCGGCCACGTATAGGCAAGCATCCAACTGGTAGGGTTTACGGCCCTGACCACTGAGGAAAGGCTCAAACGCTACACAGCCTCGTCCTAAGTGCCCTCCTCCTGCCTGCAGGGCGACTCGATTCGACTTGAAGCCACAGACATCATGCGAACACGGAGACACTGAACAGCAGGGAAGACACACCGCAAGCCTGTCTGCTTGGATGATGCCCACCCCACCCCATGCATCCTGGCAATTCTCCACTGCCACAGCGACACTACCGAGGAACTCACAGTGATCAAAGGCACTGTCCCCGAGGACCACAGACAGACTTTCAACAGAAAACCTTTGCCACACGAGAGGACCTGGAAACTTGAAAGGGCACAGTGGCTGTCCACGTCAGTGCACCTGGCGTCACAACAGTGCCCCCACCTCTGTCCCGCCAACGGACTGCTCCAGATACACCTCTAGCTGTTCGCAAGCCGAGTCATCCCCCCCGAGAGAAGCCCTTTCGCATTACACATTCCCAAACAAGGGAACAAAGCGGCCATAGTGTATGTTCGCATAACTAACCATCCTCCAAGGAGGCCGGCACAGATGCGACACCATGTCGATCTTCTTCACCCCTCGCAAGACACCCTTTGGGAGTCTTTCCTCTGGCAACGGGATCGCCACTCTACACAGGTTACCTACCTCACCTCATCCACTTCAACTGCCAAAGCCATCCCCTCCATAGGCAGCTGATGCCAGCCAATCACGAACATGACACATCCTTGGGAAGCCGAGGCCAGCACCTGCAACCCAATTATGATAGCCTATTCCATGACATCACAAAGGACATGGCCTCATCTTCCCTTCCCTTCCAGTGCAGGCCATCAGTGATCCACGCAGGGTGAAATACAGCACTCGTTCCTCTCCCCAGTCCACCATGACCCACTTGGCATGAACACTGTGCCGGGAGTTAAAGTAGGGAAGCAAACAAGGGCAGCAGCGAGGCCTAAGCCATCAGCCCCTTTCGGCCGATGCCCAGCCGAGCTCAGCCCCGCTCATTGCTTCAGCCTCACTAGGCACTCAAGAATCTCACCGTGAAAAACGCAAGAATAGGGAGGGCCACAGGCCTGGCCTGAGTTTCCAGGCACCAACCAGGGACGCTTGCTCACTTTGGCTTCCAGAATCAACCCCCAAAATGGCATGCACGAAGCGTGATCCTGGCCAAAACTCACCTCCCAACTGCAAGCTAACTGGGCCTAGACCAGCACACACTCCGACTCTTAAGACCAGCAGGAGAGCCTGCCCCCTCGCATTCCCTCAACAGCCATTCAGCAGGGACCCGGGATTCACAGATAACACAGCTTATGTGCAGACACGGTCAACCCTCAGACAGGAGCCCCTCCAATCCTGGAGCCCTTGGTGGTGTTTGCATGCATGTCGGCGGGGGACGCTGATCCTCATTCCTAACTCTCCTCTCCCCCTGAGAGAGGAAACGTTCGGAACCTCAGTTTCGATGAGGAGACGGTAGAGTTTTCTCACTCATTTGGTTCAGATTTTCCAAGGAATGCATGCAAGGGTGTCATCATCGATCCAAGCACATGCTGGGACGCTACAGAACACAACCGGGGTGTGCGCGGGGCTCTGTACGGGAGCCATGAGCCTGGGCTACCCCAAAAGCCTGGAGAATCCACAGCCCTCAGGCCACTCAGCGAGAGGAACAATCAATCCACTCTTGCAGCCATTGGGCCCGTCTGAGGAAAACCTAATATCTAATGGCACATCTTGGGGTGCTTGAATACCTACCGTCCTGAGTTATCCACGACCATGCTCGGGGACATGGGCCCGCCTCACTTCTTCCAGGTCTTCTTAGCACCTCCAAGGATCAGAGCACACAAAGGTTTTCTTGTTTGTGCCGACGGCCAGCCTTTCCCAGCAACTGCACCTGAGAAGTGGACAGAAATCACCGAGGCTTCCTAATTGGACCGGTGTCCTCAGAGGACATGATCCATACAAACATTTACCTGGCCTTGAGCTCTGAAACTGCTTCCCAAGGACCTCTATCCCTTACCGAGAATTGACTGCATGTCTGATAGTACGACTGCAGGAAGTTAGGCACCTACGTTGGCTGGTGTGTGAGAGGCTGTATGTGTGTGTTCACGGTGTGGGCGTGTGCGACTGTGACTGGGCTTGCGGACGTGCTTGTGGGTTTCTCTGTGTGCCGCTGAATACGCGTCTTGGTCTCTGTGTGTCCCTATGGCCCTGTGAAGAGGAGTCCAACAGTAAAAGAAATAGTTTATACACAGCACCCTGGTTAGACCCCCAACTGAAAGGAGAAAGACCCCTGTCAGCTTCAAGAGGCCGCGGCCACACTTTGACCCCCAGGGGCTGTTGAAAGGGTCCACGGACTCCCGCTCTTCCACAGCCACGCCTTCTGACCAAAACACAAAGACTCGACGAGACCTGCCTCTGGGCCTTGGCTGTGAAATCTACCTGCAGCTCGAGACTGTGTCAGCTACCAGTCTATCTGATGGGCATTTGGGGTCACTCGCAGCACTTCCGGAAGCAAGGGAACTCCCATGGTCGGGCCGACACCCACCGGCAGCTGTCTACTGCCAAGATGCAGCCTGAAACCACTCAAGGGGCTAACGAACGTGGGCCCATGTGCCACTTCTCGCCAACTAGGCCTAATCACTTTCCATTGACCCGTGGGAATGCCCTCCACAGGAAGTTGTGGGCTTCAGCCACCATGACCCATGTCGGATCCCCATGGGGGAAACTAGTCCACATTCCCAGCCACGTCTCAGGCAGCGCCCATCTTGAATGTTCACGGCCCTGACCCCTAAGGAAACGCTCAAACCCTTGAAAGCCTCATCCTACGTGCCCTCCTCCAGCCCACAGGGCGACACGACCCTACTGGAAACCACAAACATCTTCAGAACACGGGAACACTGAACACCAGGGAAGACAGACCGCAAGCCTGTCTCCTTCTTTGGTGCTGATCCCACCCCATGCATCCTGGCAATTCTCCACTGCCACAGTGACACTAGCGAGTAAGTCACAGTGATCAAAGGCAAGGTCCCTGAGGACCACAGACAGACTTTCAACGGAAGACCTCTGCCATGCGACGGGACTTGGAAGCCTGAAAGGGAACTTCCTTTCCCTGGTCACAGCAGCACAGCAGGCATGCCAATTGGACCCCCATCTCTGCCCCACCAATGGACTGCTCCAGATAAACCTCTGGCTGTTCGAAAGGCCTGCATGCTACACTGGCCGGTCGCGTCATTCCCCCACGGGAGAAACACTTTCGCTTTACACATTGCCAAACAAGGGAACAAAGCGGCCAAAGGGGATATTCGCATAACTCATCTACCCCCAAGGAGGCCGGCACAGACGCCTCACCATGTCGATCTTCTCTACTTCCCACAAGACACCCTCTGGATGTCATTCCTCGGGCAACGGGATCGCAACTCTACACAGGTTACCTACCTCAACTCACCCGCTTGAACTACCAAAGCCATGTGCTCCATAGGCAGCTTATGCCAGCCCATCACGAACAAGACACATTCTTGGGAAGCCGAGGTCTGCGCCTGCAACCCAATGGTGACAGCCCATCCCACGACATCACACAGGACCTTTCCTCATGATACCTTACCTTTCTCTCCAGGCCAGCAACCACCACCCAGGCTGAAATGCTTCACTCGATCCACACCCACTCCACGAACCTCCACTCAGCTCCAACAGTGTGCCGGCCACTTCAGCAGAGGAGCTGACAGGGGCAGCACTGAGGCCTAAACCTTCAGCCCCCTTCCGCCATCGCCCAACTCCAGCCCACGCCCGCCCACTGCTCCAGCCACACCGGGCAGTCAAGAACCTCACCGCGCGAAACACAACAAGAGAGAGGGCCAAAGGCCTGGCCTGAGGCTCCAGGCTCCAACCAAGGAAGCTTGCTCATTTTGGCTTCCATAACCAACCGCGGAAGCGACATGCACAAAGCCTGATCCTGTCCAAAAATCACCTCTCCAAGCTGCAAGCTTACTGGGTCTATACCAGAAGACACTCCGACCCTGAAGACTAGCAGGAAAGCCTGCCCTCTTGCATTCCCTCAACGGCCTTTTAGCAGGGACTGGGGATTCCTAGATGACCCAGCTTATGGGCAGATATGGTCGACCCTCAGACAGGAGCCCCCGCAATGCTGAAGCCCTTAGTGGTGTTTGTATGCCTGTCATCAGGAGACTTTGGCCCTCATTCCTAACTGTCCCATACCCCCGAGAGAGGAAACGTGCTGGACCTCAGTTTCGATGAGGAGACGGAAGAGCGTTCTCACTCATTCTGTTCAGATTTTCCAAGGAATGAATACAAGGGTGTCATCATCGATCCAAGCACATGCTGGGACGCTGCAGAACAAAAAAGGGAACGCTGTGCGGCTCTGCAGAAAAGCCATGACTTGGAAGTACTCCAACAGCCTGGGGAATCCACAGTGCTCAGGGCAGTCAGCAAGACCAACAATCAATCCACTCTTGCAACCACTGGGCTCATCGGTGGAAAACCTAATATCCAATGGCACATCTTAGTATGGGTGAATGCCTACCGTCCTGAGATATCAACAGACATGCTCGGCAACGTGCACCCGACCCACTTTTTCCAGTTCTCCTTAGCACATCCAGTCATCAGACAATGCGAAGGTCTTCTTCTGTTTGATGACAGCCAGCCTTACCCTGCAACTGCACCTGTGAAGTGGACAGAAAACATGCAGGTTTCTGAATTGCACCAGGGTCCTCAGAGAACATGATTCTTATGAGCACATAACCTGGGCGTGAGCCTGGAACCTGCTTCCCAAGTACCACTATCCCCTACCGAAAACTGATTGTGTGTCTCACAGCACGACTGAAGGAAGTTACGCACGTACGTTGGTCGGTGTGTGAGACGCTGTATGTGTGTATTCACACGTGTGGGCGTGTGTGACTGTGACTGTGCACGAGGATGCATTTGTGGATTCCTGTGTGCCGCTAAATACACGTCTTGGTCTCTGGGTGTCCCTGTGGCCCTTTGCAGATGCCTCCAACAGTAAACGTCATAGTTTATACACAGCACCCAGGTTGGACCCCCAACTGAAAGGCAAAAGAACCCTGTCAGTTTCATGAGGCCGCATGCAAACTTTGGCCCCCAGGGCTGTCGAAATAGGCCACAGACTCCCGCTCTCCCACAGCCACGCCTTCTGACCAAAGCACAAAGTCTGGACGAGATCTCCCTCCCGGCGGTGGGTGTCACACCTATGTGGACCTGGAGATCCTGCCACCTACCACCACATCTGATGTGCCCTTGGGGTCACTCCCAGTGTTCCCGGAAGCAAGGTAACCTCCCACGGGCGGGCTGACACCGACCTGCAGTTGCCGACAGGCAAGATGCAGCCTGGCAATTCTCAAGGGGTTAAAGGACTTCGGCCCAAGTGCCTCATCTCGCCAACTAGACCAAATCACATTCCATGACCCCGTGGGAATGCCCTCAATGGGAAGTGTGGGGCTTCAGCAACCATGACACAGTTGGAATCCCACAGAGGAAATTAGGCCACCTTCCCGGCCACGTATAGGCAAGCATCCAACTGGTAGGGTTTACGGCCCTGACCACTGAGGAAACGCTCAAACGCTACACAGCCTCGTCCTAAGTGCCCTCCTCCTGCCTGCAGGGTGACTCGATTCGACTTGAAGCCACAGACATCATGCGAACACGGAGACACTGAACAGCAGGGAAGACACACCGCAAGCCTGTCTGCTTGGATGATGCCCACCCCACCCCATGCATCCTGGCAATTCTCCACTGCCACAGCGACACTACCGAGGAACTCACAGTGATCAAAGGCACTGTCCCCGAGGACAACAGACAGACTTTCAACGGAAAACCTTTGCCACACGAGGGGACCTAGAAACTTGAAAGGGCACAGTGGCTGTCCACGTCAGTGCACCTGGCGTCACAACAGTGCCCCCACCTCTGTCCCGCCAACGGACTGCTCCAGATACACCTCTAGCTGTTCGCAAGCCGAGTCATACCCCCGGGAGAAGCCATTTCGCATTACACATTCCCAAACAAGGGAACAAAGTGGCCAAAGGGGATGTTCGCATAACTAACCATCCTCCAAGGAGGCCGGCACAGATGCGACACCATGTCGATCTTCTTCACCCCTCGCAAGACACCCTTTGGGAGTCTTTCTTCTGGCAACGGGATCGCAACTCTACACAGGTTACCTACCTCACCTCATCTACTTCAACTTCGAAAGCCATCCCCTCCATAGGCAGCTGATGCCCGCCAATCACGAACATGACACATCCTTGGGAAGCCGAGGCCAGCACCTGCAACCCAATTATGATAGCCTATTCCATGACATCACAAAGGACATGGCCTCATCTTCCCTTCCCTTCCTGTGCAGGCCATTAGTGATCCACGCAGGTTGAAATACAGCACTCATTCCTCTCCCCAGTCCACCATGACCCACTTGGCATGAACACTGTGCCGGGAGTTAAAGTAGAGAAGCAAACAAGGGCAGCAGCGAGGCCTAAGCCATCAGCCCCTTTCGGCCGATGCCCAGCCGAGCTCAGCCCCGCTCATTGCTTCAGCCTCACTAGGCACTCAAGAATCTCACCGTGAAAAACGCAAGAATAGGGAGGGCCACAGGCCTGGCCTGAGTTTCCAGGCACCAACCAGGGACGCTTGCTCACTTTGGCTTCCAGAATCAACCCCCAAAATGGCATGCACGAAGCGTGATCCTGGCCAAAACTCACCTCCCAACTGCAAGCTAACTGGGCCTAGACCAGCACACACTCCGACTCTTAAGACCAGCAGGAGAGCCTGCCCCCTCGCATTCCCTCAACAGCCATTCAGCAGGGACCCGGGATTCACAGATAACACAGCTTATGTGCAGACACGGTCAACCCTCAGACAGGAGCCCCTCCAATCCTGGAGCCCTTGGTGGTGTTTGCATGCATGTCGGCGGGGGACGCTGATCCTCATTCCTAACTCTCCTCTCCCCCTGAGAGAGGAAACGTTCGGAACCTCAGTTTCGATGAGGAGACGGTAGAGTTTTCTCACTCATTTGGTTCAGATTTTCCAAGGAATGCATGCAAGGGTGTCATCATCGATCCAAACACATGCTGTGACGCTGCAGAACACAACTGGGGTGTGCGCGGGGCTCTGTACGGGAGCCATGAGCCTGGGCTACCCCAAAAGCCTGGAGAATCCACAGCCCTCAGGCCACTCAGCAAGAGGAACAATCAATCCACTCTTGCAGCCATTGGGCCCGTCTGAGGAAAACCTAATATCTAATGGCACATCTTGGGGTGCTTGAATACCTACCGTCCTGAGTTATCCACGACCATGCTCGGGGACATGGGCCCGCCTCACTTCTTCCAGGTCTTCTTAGCACCTCCAAGCATCAGAACACACAAACGTTTTCTTGTTTGTGGCGACGGCCAGCCTTTCCCAGCAACTGCACCTGAGAAGTGGACAGAAATCACCGAGGCTTCCTAAGTGGACCGGTTTCCTCAGAGGACATGATCCATACAAACATTTACCTGGCCTTGAGCTCTGAAACTGCTTCCCAAGGACCTCTATCCCTTACCGAGAATTGACTGCATGTCTGATAGTACGACTGCAGGAAGTTAGGCACCTACGTTGGCTGGTGTGTGAGAGGCTGTATGTCTGTGTTCACGCGTGTGGGCTTGTGCGACTGTGACTGGGCTTGCGGACGTGCTTGTGTGTTTCTCTGTGTGCCGCTGAATACGCGTCTTGGTCTCTGTGTGTCCCTATGGCCCTGTGAAGAGGAGTCCAACAGTAAAAGAAATAGTTTATACACAGCAACCTGGTTAGACCCCCAACTGAAAGGAGAAAGACCCCTGTCAGCTTCAAGAGGCCGCGGGCACACTTTGAACCCCAGGGGCTGTTGAAAGGGTCCACGGACTCCCGCTCTTCCACAGCCACGCCTTCTGACCAAAACACAAAGACTCGACGAGACCTGCCTCTGGGCCTTGGCTGTGACATCTACCTGCAGCTCGAGACTCTGTCAGCTACCAGTATAACTGATGGACATTTGGGGTCACTCGCAGCAATTCCAAAAGCAAGGGAACTCCCATGGTCGGGCCGACACCGACCGGCAGCTGTCTACTGCCAAGATGCAGCCTGAAACCACTCAAGGGGCTAACGAACGTGGGCCCACGTGCCACTTCTCGCCAACTAGGCCTAATCACTTTCCATTGACCCGTGGGAATGCCCTCCACAGGAAGTGGTGGGCTTCAGCCACCATGACCCATGTCGGATCCCCACGGCGGAAACTAGTCCACATTCCCAGCCACGTCTCAGGCAGCTCCCATCTTGAATGTTCACGGCCCTGACTCCTAAGGAAACGCTCAAACCCTTGAAAGCCTCGTCCTACGTGCCCTCCTCCAGCCCACACGGCGACACGACCCTACTGGAAACCACAAACATCTTCAGAACACAGGAACACTGAACGCGTTGGAAGACAGACCGCAAGCCTGTCTCCTTCTTTGATGCTGATCCCACCCCATGCATCCTGGCAATTCTCCACTGCCACAGTGACACTAGCGAGTAACTCACAGTGATTAAAGGCATGGTCCCTGAGGACCAGAGACAGACTTTCAACGGAAGACCTCTGCCATGCGACGGGACTTGGAAGCCTGAAAGGGAATGGTGGCTGGTAACAGCAGCACAGCAGGCATGGCAATTGGACCCCCATCTCTGCCCCACCAATGGACTGCTCCAGATAAACCTCTGGCTGTTCCAAAGGCCTGCGTGCTACACTGGCCGGTCGCGTCATTCCGCCACGGGAGAAACACTTTCGCTTTACACATTGCCAAACAAGGGAACAAAGCGGCCAAAGGGGATATTCGCATAACTCAACTACCCCCGAGGAGGCCGGCACAGACGCCTCACCATGTCGATCTTCTCTACTTCCCACAAGACAGCCTTTGGAAGTCATTCCTCGGGCAACGGGATCACAAGTCTACACAGGTTACCTACCTGAACTCACCCGCTTGAACTACCAAAGCCATCCGCTCCATAGGCAGCTTATGCCAGCCCATCACGAACAAGACACATTCTTGGGAAGCCGAGGCCAGCGCCTGCAATCCAATGGTGACAGCCCATCCCACGACATCACACAGGACCTTTCCTCATGATACCTTCCCTTTCTCTCCAGGCCAGCAGCCACCACCCAGGCTGAAATGCTTCACTCGATCCACATCCCACTCCACGAACCTCCACTCAGCTCCAACAGTGTGCCGGCAACTTCAGCAGAGTAGCTGACAGAGGCAGCACTGAGGCCTAAACCTTCAGCCCCCTTCCGCCATCGCCCAACTCCAGCCCACGCCCGCCCACTGCTCCAGCCACACCGGGCAGTCAAGAACCTCACCGCGCGAAACACAACAGCAGAGAGGGCCAAAGGCCTGGCCTGAGGCTCCAGGCTCCAACCAAGGAAGCTTGCTCATTTTGGCTTCCATAATCAACCTCGGAAGCGGCATGCACAAAGCGTGATCCTGTCCAAAAATCACCTCTCCAAGCTGCAAGCTTACTGGGTCTATACCAGAAGACACTCCGACCCTGAAGCCTAGCAGGAAAGCCTGCCCTCTTGCAGTCCCTCAACGGCCTTTTAGCAGGGACTGGGGATTCCTACATGACCCAGCTTATGGGCAGATATGGTCGACCCTCAGACAGGAGCCCCTCCAATGCTGGAGCCCTTAGTGGTGTTTGCATGCCTGTCAGCAGGAGACGTTGGCCCTCATTCCTAACTGTCCCGTACCCCCGAGACAGGAAAGGTGCTGGACCTCAGTTTCGATGAGGAGACAGAAGAGCGTTCTCACTCATTTTGTTCAGATTTTCCAAGGAATGCATACAAGGGTGTCATCATCGATCCAAGCACATGCTGGGACGCTGCAGAACACAAAAGGGAAGGCTGTGGGGCTCTGCAGAGTAGCCATGACCTGGAAGTACTCCAACAGCCTGGGGAATCCACAGTCCTCAGGCCACTCAGCAAGACCAACAATCAATCCACTCTTGCAACCACTGGGCCCATCGGTGGAAAACCTAATATCCAATGGCACATCTAAGTATGGGTGAATGCCTACCGTCCTGAGATATCCACAGACATGCTCGGCAACTTGCACCCGACCCACTTTTTCCAGTTCTCCTTAGCACATCCAGTCATCAGACAATGCGAAGCTCTTCTTCTGTTTGACGACAGCCAGCCTTACCCTGCAACTGCACCTGTGAAGTGGACAGAAAACATGCAGGTTTCTGAATTGCACCAGGGTCCTCAGAGAACATGATTCTTATGAGCACATAAGGTGGGCGTGAGCCTGGAACCTGCTTCCCAAGTACCACTATCCCCTACCGAAAACTGATTGTGTGTCTCACAGCACGACTGAAGGAGGTTACGCACGTACGTTGGTCGGTGTGTGAGATCCTGTATGTGTGTATTCACACGTGTGGGCGTGTGTGACTGTGACTGTGCACGAGGATGCGTTTGTGGATTCCTGTGTGTGCCTCTAAATACGCGTCTTGTTCTCTGGGTGTCCCTGTGGCCCTTTGCAGATGCCTCCAACAGTAAACGTCATAGTTTATACACAGCACCCAGGTTGGACCCCCAACTGAAAGGCAAAAGAACCCTGTCAGTTTCATGAGGCCGCATGCAAACTTTGGCCCCCAGGGCTGTCGAAATAGGCCACAGACTCCCGCTCTCCCACAGCCACGCCTTCTGACCAAAGCACAAAGCCTGGACGAGACCTCCCTCCCGGCGGTGGGTGTCACACCTATGTGGACCTGGAGATCCTGCCACCTACCACCACATCTGATGTGCCCTTGGGGTCACTCCCAGTGTTCCAGGAAGCAAGGTAACCTCCCACGGGCGGGCTGACACCGACCTGCATTTGCCGACAGGCAAGATGCAGCCTGGCAATTCTCAAGGGGTTAAAGGACTTCGGCCCAAGTGCCTCATCTCGCCAACTAGACCAAATCACTTTCCATGACCCCGTGGGAATTCCCTCAATGGGAAGTGTGGGGCTTCAGCAACCATGACACAGTTGGAATCCCACAGAGGAAATTAGGCCACCTTCCCGGCCACGTATAGGCAAGCATCCAACTGGTAGTGTTTACGGCCCTGACCACTGAGGAAATGCTCAAACGCTACATAGCCTCGTCCTAAGTGCCCTCCTCCTGCCTGCAGGGTGACTCGATTCGACTTGACGCCACAGACATCATGCGAACACGGAGACACTGAACAGCAGGGAAGACACACCGCAAGCCTGTCTGCTTGGATGATGCCCACCCCACCCCATGCATACTGGCAATTCTCCACTGCCACAGCGACACTACCGAGGAACTCACAGTGATCAAAGGCACTGTCCCCGAGGACCACAGACAGACATTCAACGGAAAACCTTTGCCACACGAGGGGACCTGGAAACTTGAAAGGGCACAGTGGCTGTCCACGTCAGTGCACCTGGCGTCACAACAGTGTCCCCACCTCTGTCCTGCCAACGGACTGCTCCAGATACACCTCTAGCTGTTCGCAAGCCGAGTCATCCCCCCCGGGAGAAGCCCTTTCACTTTACACATTCCCAAACAAGGGAACAAAGTGGCCAAAGGGGATGTTCGCATAACTAACCATCCTCCAAGGAGGCCGGCACAGATGCGACACCATGTCGATCTTCTTCACCCCTCGCAAGACACCCTTTGGGAGTCTTTCCTCTGGCAACGGGATCGCAACTCTACACAGGTTACCTACCTCACCTCATCCACTTCAACTGCCAAAGCCATCCCCTCCATAGGCAGCTGATGCCCGCCAATCACGAACATGACACATCCTTGGGAAGCCGAGGCCAGCACCTGCAACCCAATTATGATAGCCTATTCCATGACATCACAAAGGACATGGCCTCATCTTCCCTTCCCTTCCTGTGCAGGCCATCAGTGATCCACGCAGGTTGAAATACAGCACTCGTTCCTCTCCCCAGTCCACCATGACCCACTTGGCATGAACACTGTGCCGGGAGTTAAAGTAGAGAAGCAAACAAGGGCAGCAGCGAGGCCTAAGCCATCAGCCCCTTTCGGCCGATGCCCAGCCGAGCTCAGCCCCGCTCATTGCTTCAGCCTCACTAGGCACTCAAGAATCTCACCGTGAAAAACGCAAGAATAGGGAGGGCCACAGGCCTGGCCTGAGTTTCCAGGCACCAACCAGGGACGCTTGATCATTTTGGCTTCCAGAATCAACCCCCAAAATGGCATGCACGAAGCGTGATCCTGGCCAAAACTCACCTCCCAACTGCAAGCTAACTGGGCCTAGACCAGCACATACTCCGACTCTTAAGACCAGCAGGAGAGCCTGCCCCCTCGCATTCCCTCAACAGCCATTCAGCAGGGACCCGGGATTCACAGATAACACAGCTTATGTGCAGACACGGTCAACCCTCAGACAGGAGCCCCTCCAATCCTGGAGCCCTTGGTGGTGTTTGCATGCATGTCGGCGGGGGACGCTGATCCTCATTCCTATCTCTCCTCTCCCCCTGAGAGAGGAAACGTTCGGAACCTCAGTTTCGATGAGGAGACGGTAGAGTTTTCTCACTCATTTGGTTCAGATTTTCCAAGGAATGCATGCAAGGGTGTCATCATCGATCCAAGCACATGCTGTGACGCTGCAGAACACAACCGGGGTGTGCGCGGGGCTCTGTACGGGAGCCATGAGCCTGGGCTACCCCAAAAGCCTGGAGAATCCACAGCCCTCAGGCCACTCAGCAAGAGGAACAATCAATCCACTCTTGCAGCCATTGGGCCCGTCTGAGGAAAACCTAATATCTAATGGCACATCTTGGGGTGCTTGAATACCTACCGTCCTGAGTTATCCACGACCATGCTCGGGGACATGGGCCCGCCTCACTTCTTCCAGGTCTTCTTAGCACCTCCAAGCATCAGAACACACAAAGGTTTTCTTGTTTGTGCCGACGGCCAGCCTTTCCCAGCAACTGCACCTGAGAAGTGGACAGAAATCACCGAGGATTCCTAAGTGGACCGGTGTCCTCAGAGGACATGATCCATACAAACATTTACCTGGCCTTGAGCTCTGAAACTGCTTCCCAAGGACCTGTATCCCTTACCGAGAATTGACTGCATGTCTGATAGTACGACTGCAGGAAGTTAGGCACCTACGTTGTCTGGTGTGTGAGATGCTGTATGTGTGTGTTCACGCGTGTGGGCTTGTGCGACTGTGACTGGGCTTGCGGACGTGCTTGTGGGTTTCTCTGTGTGCCGCTGAATACGCGTCTTGGTCTCTGTGTGTCCCTATGGCCCTGTGAAGAGGAGTCCAACAGTAAAAGAAATAGTTTATACACAGCACCCTGGTTAGACCCCCAACTGAAAGGAGAAAGACCCCTGTCAGCTTCAAGAGGCCGCAACCACACTTTGACCCCCAGGGGCTGTTGAAAGGGTCCACGGACTCCCGCTCTTCCACAGCCACGCCTTCTGACCAAAACACAAAGACTCGACGAGACCTGCCTCTGGGCCTTGGCTGTGACATCTACCTGCAGCTCGAGACTCTGTCAGCTACCAGTATATCTGATGGGCATTTGGGGTCACTCGCAGCACTTCCGGAAGCAAGGGAAATACCATGGTCGGGCCGACACCGACCGGCAGCTGTCTACTGCCAAGATGCAGCCTGAAACCACTCAAGGGGCTAACGAACGTGGGCCCACGTGCCACTTCTCGCCAACTAGGCCTAATCACTTTCCATTGACCCGTGGGAATGCCCTCCACAGGAAGTGGTGGGCTTCAGCCACCATGACCCATGTCGGATCCCCACGGCGGAAACTAGTCCACATTCCCAGCCACGTCTTAGGCAGCTCCCATCTTGAATGTTCACGGCCCTGACTCCTAAGGAAACGCTCAAACCCTTGAAAGCCTCGTCCTACGTGCCCTCCTCCAGCCCACACGGCGACACGACCCTACTGGAAACCACAAACATCTTCAGAACACAGGAACACTGAACGCGTTGGAAGACAGACCGCAAGCCTGTCTCCTTCTTTGATGCTGATCCCACCCCATGCATCCTGGCAATTCTCCACTGCCACAGTGACACTAGCGAGTAACTCACAGTGATTAAAGGCATGGTCCCTGAGGACCACAGACAGACTTTCAACGGAAGACCTCTGCCATGCGACGGGACTTGGAAGCCTGAAAGGGAATGGTGGCTGGTAACAGCAGCACAGCAGGCATGGCAATTGGACCCCCATCTCTGCCCCACCAATGGACTGCTCCAGATAAACCACTGGCTGTTCCAAAGGCCTGCGTGCTACACTGGCCGGTCGCGTCATTCCCCCACGGGAGAAACACTTTCGCTTTACACATTGCCAAACAAGGGAACAAAGCGGCCAAAGGGGATATTCGCATAACTCAACTACCCCCAAGGAGGCCGGCACAGACGCCTCAACATGTCGATCTTCTCTACTTCCCACAAGACAGCCTTTGGAAGTCATTCCTCGGGCAACGGGATCACAAGTCTACACAGGTTACCTACCTCAACTCACCCGCTTGAACTACCAAAGCCATCCGCTCCATAGGCAGCTTATGCCAGCCCATCACGAAAAAGACACATTATTGGGAAGCCGAGGCCAGCGCCTGCAACCCAATGGTGACAGCCCATCCCACGACATCACACAGGACCTTTCCTCATGATACCTTCCCTTTCTCTCCAGGCCAGCAGCCACCACCCAGGCTGAAATGCTTCACTCGATCCACACCCCACTCCACGAACCTCCACTTAGCGCCAACAGTGTGCCGGCAACTTCAGCAGAGTAGCTGACAGAGGCAGCACTGAGGCCTAAACCTTCAGCCCCCTTCCGCCATCGCCCAACTCCAGCCCACGCCCGCCCACTGCTCCAGCGACACCGGGCAGTCAAGAACCTCACCGCGCGAAACACAACAGCAGAGAGGGCCAAAGTCCTGGCCTGAGGCTCCAGGCTCCAACCAAGGAAGCTTGCTCATTTTGGCTTCCATAATCAACCTCGGAATTGGCATGCACAAAGCGTGATCCTGTCCAAAAATCACCTCTCCAAGCTGCAAGCTTACTGGGTCTATACCAGAACACAGTCCGACCCTGAAGACTAGCAGGAAAGCCTGCCCTCTTGAAGTCCCTCAACGGCCTTTTAGCAGGGACTGGGGATTCCTACATGACCCAGCTTATGGGCAGATATGGTCGACCCTCAGACAGGAGCCCCTCCAATGCTGGAGCCCTTAGTGGTGTTTGCATGCCTGTCAGCAGGAGACGTTGGCCCTCATTCCTAACTGTCCCGTACCCCCGAGACAGGAAAGGTGCTGGACCTCAGTTTCGATGAG
Organism: Eschrichtius robustus; assembly: GCF_028021215.1. Taxonomy (NCBI): domain Eukaryota; kingdom Metazoa; phylum Chordata; class Mammalia; order Artiodactyla; family Eschrichtiidae; genus Eschrichtius; species Eschrichtius robustus. The sequence goes on from NW_027175532.1 coordinate 102,203, forward strand.
GAGACAGAAGAGCGTTCTCACTCATTTTGTTCAGATTTTCCAAGGAATGCATACAAGGGTGTCATCATCGATCCAAGCACATGCTGGGACGCTGCAGAACACAAAAGGGAAGGCTGTGGGGCTCTGCAGAGGAGCCATGACCTGGAAGTACTCCAACAGCCTGGGGAATCCACAGTCCTCAGGCCAGTCAGCAAGACCAACAATCAATCCACTCTTGCAACCACTGGGCCCATCGGTGGAAAACCTAATATCCAATGGCACATCTAAGTATGGGTGAATGCCTACCGTCCTGAGATATCCACAGACATGCTCGGCAACTTGCACCCGACCCACTTTTTCCAGTTCTCCTTAGCACATCCAGTCATCAGACAATGCGAAGCTCTTCTTCTGTTTGACGACAGCCAGCCTTACCCTGCAACTGCACCTGTGAAGTGGACAGAAAACATGCAGGTTTCTGAATTGCACCAGGGTCCTCAGAGAACATGATTCTTACGAGCACATAAGCTGGGCGTGAGCCTGGAACCTGCTTCCCAAGTACCACTATCCCCTACCGAAAACTGATTGTGTGTCTCACAGCACGACTGAAGGAGGTTACGCACGTACGTTGGTCGGTGTGTGAGATCCTGTATGTGTGTATTCACACGTGTGGGCGTGTGTGACTGTGACTGTGCACGAGGATGCGTTTGTGGATTCCTGTGTGTGCCTCTAAATACGCGTCTTGGTCTCTGGGTGTCCCTGTGGCCCTTTGCAGATGCCTCCAACAGTAAACGTCATAGTTTATACACAGCACCCAGGTTGGACCCCCAACTGAAAGGCAAAAGAACCCTGTCAGTTTCATGAGGCCGCATGCAAACTTTGGCCCCCAGGGCTGTCGAAATAGGCCACAGACTCCCGCTCTCCCACAGCCACGCCTTCTGACCAAAGCACAAAGCCTGGACGAGACCTCCCTCCCGGCGGTGGGTGTCACACCTATGTGGACCTGGAGATCCTGCCACCTACCACCACATCTGATGTGCCCTTGGGGTCACTCCCAGTGCTCCCGGAAGCAAGGTAACCTCCCATGGGCGGGCTGACACCGACCTGCAGGTGCCGACAGGCAAGATGCAGCCTGGCAAATCTCAAGGGGTTAACGGACTTCGGCCCAAGTGCCTCATCTCGCCAACTAGACCAAATCACTTTCCATGACCCCGTGGGAATGCCCTCAATGGGAAGTGTGGGGCTTCAGCTACCATGACACAGGTTGGAATCCGACAGAGGAAATTAGGCCACCTTCCCGGCCACGTATAGGCAAGCATCCAACTGGTAGTGTTTACGGCCCTGACCACTGAGGAAAGGCTCAAACGCTACACAGCCTCGTCCTAAGTGCCCTCCTCCTGCCTGCAGGGTGACTCGATTCGACTTGAAGCCAAAGACATCATGCGAACACGGAGACACTGAACAGCAGGGAAGACACACCGCAAGCCTTTCTGCTTGGATGATGCCCACCCCACCCCATGCATCCTGGCAATTCTCCACTGCCACAGCGACACTACCGAGGAACTCACAGTGATCAAAGACACTGTCCCCCAGGACCACAGACAGACTTTCAACAGAAAACCTTTGTCACACGAGAGGACCTGGAAACTTGAAAGGGCACAGTGGCTGTCCACGTCAGTGCACCTGGCGTCACAACAGTGCCCCCACCTCTGTCCCGCCAATGGACTGCTCCAGATACACCTCTAGCTGTTCGCAAGCAGAGTCATCCCCCCCGGGAGAAGCCCTTTCATTTTACACATTCCCAAACAAGGGAACAAAGCGGCCAAAGGGGATGTTCGCATAACTAACCATCCTCCAAGGAGGCCGGCACAGATGCGACACCATGTCGATCTTCTTCACCCCTCGCAAGACACCCTTTGGGAGTCTTTCCTTTGGCAACGGGATCGCAACTCTACACAGGTTACCTACCTCACCTCATCCACTTCAACTGCCAAAGCCATCCCCTCCATAGGCAGCTGATGCCAGCCAATCACGAACATGACACATCCTTGGGAAGCCGAGGCCAGCACCTGCAACCCAATTATGATAGCCTATTCCATGACATCACAAAGGACATGGCCTCATCTTCCCTTCCCTTCCTGTGCAGGCCATCACTGATCCACGCAGGTTGAAATACATCACTCGTTCCTCTCCCCACTCCACGATGACCCACTTGGCATCAACACTGTGCCGGGGGTTAAAGTAGAGAAGCCAACAAGGGCAGCAGCGAGGCCTAATCCATCAGCCCCTTTCCGCCGATGCCCAACCGAGCTCAGCCCCGCCCATTGCTCCAGCCTCACTAGGCACTCGAGAACCTCACCGTGAAAAACGCAAGAATAGGGAGGGCCACAGGCCTGGCCTGAGTTTCCAGGCACCAACCAGGGATGCTTGCTCATTTTGGCTTCCAGAATCAACCCCCAAAATGGCATGCACGAAGCTTGATCCTGGCCAAAACTCACCTCCCAACTGCAAGCTAACTGGGCCTAGACCAGCACACACTCCGACTCTTAACACCAGCAGGAGAGACTGCGCCATCACGTTCCCTCAACAGCCATTCAGCAGGGACCCGGGATTCACAGATAACACAGCTTATGTGCAGACACGGTCAACCCTCAGACAGGAGCCCCTCCAATCCTGGAGCCCTTGGTGGTGTTTGCATGCATGTCGGTGGGGGAAGCTGACCCTCATTCCTAACTGTCCTCTCCCCCTGAGAGAGGAAACGTGCTGAACCTCAGTTTCGATGACGAGACGGTAGAGTGTTCTCACTCATTTGGTTCAGATTTTCCAAGGAATGCATGCAAGGGTGTCATCATCGATCCAAGCACATGCTGGGACACTGCAGAACACAACCGGGGTGTGCGCGGGGCTCTGTACGGGAGCCATGAGCCTGGGCTACCCCAAATACCTGGAGAATCCACAGCCCTCAGGCCACTCAGCAAGAGGAACAATCAATCCACTCTTGCAGCCATTGGGCCCGTCTGAGGAAAACCTAATATCTAATGGCACATCTTGGGGTGCTTGAACACCTACCGTCCTGAGTTATCCACGACCATGCTCGGGGACATGGGCCCGCCTCACTTCTTCCAGGTCTTCTTAGCACCTCCAGGCATCAGAGCACACGAAGGTTTTCTTGTTTGTGCCAACGGCCAGCCTTTCCCAGCAACTGCACCTGAGAAGTGGACAGAAATCACCGAGGCTTCCTAAGTGGACCGGTGTCCTCAGAGGACATGATCCATACAAACATTTATCTGGCCTTGAGCTCTGAAACTGCTTCCCAAGGACCTCTATCCCTTACCGAGAATTGACTGCATGTCTGATAGTACGACTGCAGGAAGTTAGGCACATACGTTGGCTGGTGTGTGAGAGGCTGTATGTGTGTGTTCACGTGTGTGGGCGTGTGCGACTGTGACTGGGCTTGCAGACGTGCTTGTGGGTTTCTCTGTGTGCCGCTGAATACGCGTCTTGGTCTCTGTGTGTCCCTATGGCCCTGTGAAGAGGAGTCCAACAGTAAAAGAAATAGTTTATACACAGCACCCTGGTTAGACCCCCAACTGAAAGGAGAAAGACCCCTGTCAGCTTCAAGAGGCCGCGGGCACACTTTGACCCCCAGGGGCTGTTGAAAGGGTCCGCGGACTCCCGCTCTCCCACAGCCAAGGCTTCTGACCAAAACACAAAGACTCGACGAGACCTGCCTCTGGGCCTTGGCTGTGACATCTTCCTGCAGCTCGAGACTCTGTCAGCTACCAGTATATCTGATGGGCATTTGGGGTCACTCGCAGCACTTCCGGAAGCAAGGGAACTCCCATGGTCGGGCCGACACCGACCGGCAGCTGTCTACTGCCAAGATGCAGCCTGAAACCACTCAAGGGGCTAACGAACGTGGGCCCACGTGCCACTTCTCGCCAACTAGGCCTAATCACTTTCCATTGACCCGTGGGAATGCCCTCCACAGGAAGTGGTGGGCTTCAGCCACCATGACCCATGTCGGATCCCCACGGCGGAAACTAGTCCACATTCCCAGCCACGTCTCAGTCAGCTCCCATCTTGAATGTTCACGGCCCTGACCCCTAAGGAAACTCTCAAACCCTTGAAAGCCTCGTCCTACGTGCCCTCCTCCAGCCCACAGGGCGACACGACCCTACTGGAAACCACAAACATCTTCAGAACACAGGAACACTGAACGCCAGGGAAGACAGACCGCAAGCCTGTATCCTTCTTTGATGCTGATCCCACCCCATGCATCCTGGCAATTCTCCACTGCCAAAGTAACACTAGCGAGTAACTCACAGTGATCAAAGGCATGGTCCCTGAATACGACAGACAGACTTTCAACGGAAGACCTCTGCCATTCGACGGGACTTGGAAGCCTGAAAGGGAATGGTGGCTGGTAACAGCAGCACAGCAGGCATGGCAATTGGACCCCCATCTCTGCCCCACCAATGGACTGCTCCAGATAAACCTCTGGCTGTTCGAAAGGCCTGCGTGCTACACTGGCCGGTCGCGTCATTGCCCCACAGGAGAAACATTTTCGCTTTACACATTGCCAAACATGGGAACAAAGCGGCCAAAGGGGATATTCGCATAACTCAACTACCCCCAAGGAGGCCGGCACAGACGCCTCAACATGTCGATCTTCTCTACTTCCCACAAGACAGCCTTTGGAAGTCATTCCTCGGGCAACGGGATTACAAGTCTACACAGGTTACCTACCTCAACTCACCCGCATGAACTACCAAAGCCATCCGCTCCATAGGCAGCTTATGCCAGCCCATCACGAAAAAGACACATTCTTGTGAATCCAAGGCCAGTGCCTGCAACCCAATGATGACAGCCCATCCCACGACATCACACAGGACCTTTCCTCATGATACCTTACCTTTCTCTCCAGGCCAGCAGCCACCACCCAGGCTGAAATGCTTCACTTGATCCACACCCCACTCCACGAAGATCCACTTAGCGCCAACAGTGTGCCGGCAACTTCAGCAGAGGAGGTGACAGGGGCAGCACTGAGGCCTAAACCTTCAGCCCCCTTCCGCCATCGCCCAACTCCAGCCCACGCCCGCCCACTGCTCCAGCCATACCAGGCAGTCAAGAACCTCGCTGTGCGAAACACAACAGCAGAGAGGGCCAAAGGCGTGGCCTGAGGCTCCAGGCTCCAACCAAGAAAGCTTGCTCATTTTGGCTTCCATAACCAACAACGGAAGCGGCATGCACAAAGCGTGATCCTGTCCAAAAATCACCTCTCCAAGCTGCAAGCTTATTAGGTCTACACCAGAACACACTCCGACCCTGAAGACTAGCAGGAAAGCCTGCCCTCTTGCATTCCCTCAACGGCCTTTTAGCAGGGACTGGGGATTCCTACATGACCCAGCTTATGGGCAGATATGGTCGACCCTCAGACAGGAGCCCCCGCAATGCTGAAGCCCTTAGTGGTGTTTGCATGCCTGTCAGCAGGAGACGTTGGCCCTCACTCCTAACTGTCCCGTACCCCCGAGAGTGGAAACGTGCTGGACCTCAGTTTCGATGAGGAGACGGAAGAGCGTTCTCACTCATTTTGTTCAGATTTTCCAAGGAATGCATACAAGGGTGTCATCATCGATCCAAGCACATGCTGGGACGCTGCAGAACACAAAAGGGAAGGCTGTGGGGCTCTGCAGAGGAGCCATGACCTGGAAGTACTCCAACAGCCTGTGGAATCCACAGTCCTCAGGCCAGTCAGCAAGACCAACAATCAATCCACTCTTGCAACCACTGGGCCCATCGGTGGAAAACCTAATATCCAATGGCACATCTAAGTATGGGTGAATGCCTACCGTCCTGAGATATCCACAGACATGCTCGGCAACTTGCACCCGACCCACTTTTTCCAGTTCTCTTTAGCACATCCAGTCATCAGACAATGCGAAGCTCTTCTTCTCTTTGACAACAGACAGCATTACCCTGCAACTGCACCTGTGAAGTGGACAGAAATCATGCAGGTTTCTGAATTGCACCAGGGTCCTCAGAGAACATGATTCTTACGAACACATAAACTGGGCGTGAGCCTGGAACCTGCTTCCCAAGTACCACTATCCCCTACCGAAAACTGATTGTGTGTCTCACAGCACGACTGAAGGAGGTTACACACGTACGTTGGTCGGTGTGTGAGATGCTGTATGTGTGTATTCACACGTGTGGGCGTGTGTGACTGTGACTCTGCACGAGGATGCGTTTGTGGATTCCTGTGTGTGCCTCTAAATACGCGTCTTGGTCTCTGGGTGTCCCTGTGGCCCTTTGCAGATGCCTCCAACAGTAAACGTCATAGTTTATACACAGCACCCAGGTTGGACCCCCAACTGAAAGGCAAAAGAACCCTGTCAGTTTCATGAGGCCGAATGCAAACTTTGGCCCCCAGGGCTGTCGAAATAGGCCACAGACTCCCGCTCTCCCACAGCCACGCCTTCTAACCAAAGCACAAAGCCTGGACGAGACCTCCCTCCCGGCGGTGGGTGTCACACCTATGTGGACCTGGAGATCCTGCCACCTACCACCACATCTGATGTGCCCTTGGGGTCACTCCCAGTGCTCCCGGAAGCAAGGTAACCTCCCATGGGCGGGCTGACACCGACCTGCAGGTGCCGACAGGCAAGATGCAGCCTGGCAAATCTCAAGGGGTTAACGGACTTCGGCCCAAGTGCCTCATCTCGCCAACTAGACCAAATCACTTTCCATGACCCCGTGGGAATGCCCTCAATGGGAAGTGTGGGGCTTCAGCTACCATGACACAGGTTGGAATACCACAGAGGAAATTAGGCCACCTTCCCGGCCACGTATAGGCAAGCATCCAACTGGTAGTGTTTACGGCCCTGACCACTGAGGAAAGGTTCAAACGCTACACAGCCTCGTCCTAAGTGCCCTCCTCCTGCCTGCAGGGTGACTCGATTCGACTTGAAGCCAAAGACATCATGCGAACACGGAGACACTGAACAGCAGGGAAGACACACCGCAAGCCTGTCTGCTTGGATGATGCCCACCCCACCCCATGCATCCTGGCAATTCTCCACTGCCACAGCGACACTACCGAGGAACTCACAGTGATCAAAGGCACTGTCCCCCAGGACCACAGACAGACTTTCAACAGAAAACCTTTGCCACACGAGAGGACCTGGAAACTTGAAAGGGCACAGTGGCTGTCCACGTCAGTGCACCTGGCGTCACAACAGTGCCCCCACCTCTGTCCCGCCAATGGACTGCTCCAGATACACCTCTAGCTGTTCGCAAGCAGAGTCATCCCCCCCGGGAGAAGCCCTTTCATTTTACACATTCCCAAACAAGGGAACAAAGCGGCCAAAGGGGATGTTCGCATAACTAACCATCCTCCAAGGAGGCCGGCACAGATGCGACACCATGTCGATCTTCTTCACCCCTCGCAAGACACCCTTTGGGAGTCTTTCCTTTGGCAACGGGATCGCAACTCTACACAGGTTACCTACCTCACCTCATCCACTTCAACTGCCAAAGCCATCCCCTCCATAGGCAGCTGATGCCAGCCAATCACGAACATGACACATCCTTGGGAAGCCGAGGCCAGCACCTGCAACCCAATTATGATAGCCTATTCCATGATATCACAAAGGACATGGCCTCATCTTCCCTTCCCTTCCTGTGCAGGCCATCACTGATCCACGCAGGTTGAAATACAACACTCGTTCCTCTCCCCACTCCACGATGACCCACTTGGCATCAACACTGTGCCGGGGGTTAAAGTAGAGAAGCCAACAAGGGCAGCAGCGAGGCCTAATCCATCAGCCCCTTTCCGCCGATGCCCAACCGAGCTCAGCCCCGCCCATTGCTCCAGCCTCACTAGGCACTCGAGAACCTCACCGTGAAAAACGCAAGAATAGGGAGGGCCACAGGCCTGGCCTGAGTTTCCAGGCACCAACCAGGGATGCTTGCTCATTTTGGCTTCCAGAATCAACCCCCAAAATGGCATGCACGAAGCGTGATCCTGGCCAAAACTCACCTCCCAACTGCAAGCTAACTGGGCCTAGACCAGCACACACTCCGACTCTTAACACCAGCAGGAGAGACTGCGCCATCACGTTCCCTCAACAGCCATTCAGCAGGGACCCGGGATTCACAGATAACACAGCTTATGTGCAGACACGGTCAACCCTCAGACAGGAGCCCCTCCAATCCTGGAGCCCTTGGTGGTGTTTGCATGCATGTCGGTGGGGGACGCTGACCCTCATTCCTAACTGTCCTCTCCCCCTGAGAGAGGAAACGTGCTGAACCTCAGTTTCGATGACGAGACGGTAGAGTGTTCTCACTCATTTGGTTCAGATTTTCCAAGGAATGCATGCAAGGGTGTCATCATCGATCCAAGCACATGCTGGGACACTGCAGAACACAACCGGGGTGTGCGCGGGGCTCTGTACGGGAGCCATGAGCCTGGGCTACCCCAAATACCTGGAGAATCCACAGCCCTCAGGCCACTCAGCAAGAGGAACAATCAATCCACTCTTGCAGCCATTGGGCCCGTCTGAGGAAAACCTAATATCTAATGGCACATCTTGGGGTGCTTGAACACCTACCGTCCTGAGTTATCCACGACCATGCTCGGGGACATGGGCCCGCCTCACTTCTTCCAGGTCTTCTTAGCACCTCCAGGCATCAGAGCACACGAAGGTTTTCTTGTTTGTGCCAACGGCCAGCCTTTCCCAGCAACTGCACCTGAGAAGTGGACAGAAATCACCGAGGCTTCCTAAGTGGACCGGTGTCCTCAGAGGACATGATCCATACAAACATTTATCTGGCCTTGAGCTCTGAAACTGCTTCCCAAGGACCTCTATCCCTTACCGAGAATTGACTGCATGTCTGATAGTACGACTGCAGGAAGTTAGGCACATACGTTGGCTGGTGTGTGAGAGGCTGTATGTGTGTGTTCACGTGTGTGGGCGTGTGCGACTGTGACTGGGCTTGCAGACGTGCTTGTGGGTTTCTCTGTGTGCCGCTGAATACGCGTCTTGGTCTCTGTGTGTCCCTATGGCCCTGTGAAGAGGAGTCCAACAGTAAAAGAAATAGTTTATACACAGCACCCTGGTTAGACCCCCAACTGAAAGGAGAAAGACCCCTGTCAGCTTCAAGAGGCCGCGGGCACACTTTGACCCCCAGGGGCTGTTGAAAGGGTCCGCGGACTCCCGCTCTCCCACAGCCAAGGCTTCTGACCAAAACACAAAGACTCGACGAGACCTGCCTCTGGGCCTTGGCTGTGACATCTTCCTGCAGCTCGAGACTCTGTCAGCTACCAGTATATCTGATGGGCATTTGGGGTCACTCGCAGCACTTCCGGAAGCAAGGGAACTCCCATGGTCGGGCCGACACCCACCGGCAGCTGTCTACTGCCAAGATGCAGCCTGAAACCACTCAAGGGGCTAACGAACGTGGGCCCACGTGCCACTTCTCGCCAACTAGGCCTAATCACTTTCCATTGACCCGTGGGAATGCCCTCCACAGGAAGTGGTGGGCTTCAGCCACCATGACCCATGTCGGATCCCCACGGCGGAAACTAGTCCACATTCCCAGCCACGTCTCAGTCAGCTCCCATCTTGAATGTTCACGGCCCTGACCCCTAAGGAAACTCTCAAACCCTTGAAAGCCTCGTCCTACGTGCCCTCCTCCAGCCCACAGGGCGACACGACCCTACTGGAAACCACAAACATCTTCAGAACACAGGAACACTGAACGCCAGGGAAGACAGACCGCAAGCCTGTATCCTTCTTTGATGCTGATCCCACCCCATGCATCCTGGCAATTCTCCACTGCCAAAGTAACACTAGCGAGTAACTCACAGTGATCAAAGGCATGGTCCCTGAATACGACAGACAGACTTTCAACGGAAGACCTCTGCCATTCGACGGGACTTGGAAGCCTGAAAGGGAATGGTGGCTGGTAACAGCAGCACAGCAGGCATGGCAATTGGACCCCCATCTCTGCCCCACCAATGGACTGCTCCAGATAAACCTCTGGCTGTTCGAAAGGCCTGCGTGCTACACTGGCCGGTCGCGTCATTGCCCCACAGGAGAAACATTTTCGCTTTACACATTGCCAAACATGGGAACAAAGCGGCCAAAGGGGATATTCGCATAACTCAACTACCCCCAAGGAGGCCGGCACAGACGCCTCAACATGTCGATCTTCTCTACTTCCCACAAGACAGCCTTTGGAAGTCATTCCTCGGGCAACGGGATTACAAGTCTACACAGGTTACCTACCTCAACTCACCCGCATGAACTACCAAAGCCATCCGCTCCATAGGCAGCTTATGCCAGCCCATCACGAAAAAGACACATTCTTGTGAATCCAAGGCCAGTGCCTGCAACCCAATGATGACAGCCCATCCCACGACATCACACAGGACCTTTCCTCATGATACCTTACCTTTCTCTCCAGGCCAGCAGCCACCACCCAGGCTGAAATGCTTCACTTGATCCACACCCCACTCCACGAAGATCCACTTAGCGCCAACAGTGTGCCGGCAACTTCAGCAGAGGAGGTGACAGGGGCAGCACTGAGGCCTAAACCTTCAGCCCCCTTCCGCCATCGCCCAACTCCAGCCCACGCCCGCCCACTGCTCCAGCCATACCAGGCAGTCAAGAACCTCGCTGTGCGAAACACAACAGCAGAGAGGGCCAAAGGCGTGGCCTGAGGCTCCAGGCTCCAACCAAGAAAGCTTGCTCATTTTGGCTTCCATAACCAACAACGGAAGCGGCATGCACAAAGCGTGATCCTGTCCAAAAATCACCTCTCCAAGCTGCAAGCTTATTAGGTCTACACCAGAACACACTCCGACCCTGAAGACTAGCAGGAAAGCCTGCCCTCTTGCATTCCCTCAACGGCCTTTTAGCAGGGACTGGGGATTCCTACATGACCCAGCTTATGGGCAGATATGGTCGACCCTCAGACAGGAGCCCCCGCAATGCTGAAGCCCTTAGTGGTGTTTGCATGCCTGTCAGCAGGAGACGTTGGCCCTCACTCCTAACTGTCCCGTACCCCCGAGAGTGGAAACGTGCTGGACCTCAGTTTCGATGAGGAGACGGAAGAGCGTTCTCACTCATTTTGTTCAGATTTTCCAAGGAATGCATACAAGGGTGTCATCATCGATCCAAGCACATGCTGGGACGCTGCAGAACACAAAAGGGAAGGCTGTGGGGCTCTGCAGAGGAGCCATGACCTGGAAGTACTCCAACAGCCTGGGGAATCCACAGTCCTCAGGCCAGTCAGCAAGACCAACAATCAATCCACTCTTGCAACCACTGGGCCCATCGGTGGAAAACCTAATATCCAATGGCACATCTAAGTATGGGTGAATGCCTACCGTCCTGAGATATCCACAGACATGCTCGGCAACTTGCACCCGACCCACTTTTTCCAGTTCTCTTTAGCACATCCAGTCATCAGACAATGCGAAGCTCTTCTTCTCTTTGACAACAGACAGCATTACCCTGCAACTGCACCTGTGAAGTGGACAGAAATCATGCAGGTTTCTGAATTGCACCAGGGTCCTCAGAGAACATGATTCTTACGAACACATAAACTGGGCGTGAGCCTGGAACCTGCTTCCCAAGTACCACTATCCCCTACCGAAAACTGATTGTGTGTCTCACAGCACGACTGAAGGAGGTTACACACGTACGTTGGTCGGTGTGTGAGATGCTGTATGTGTGTATTCACACGTGTGGGCGTGTGTGACTGTGACTCTGCACGAGGATGCGTTTGTGGATTCCTGTGTGTGCCTCTAAATACGCGTCTTGGTCTCTGGGTGTCCCTGTGGCCCTTTGCAGATGCCTCCAACAGTAAACGTCATAGTTTATACACAGCACCCAGGTTGGACCCCCAACTGAAAGGCAAAAGAACCCTGTCAGTTTCATGAGGCCGAATGCAAACTTTGGCCCCCAGGGCTGTCGAAATAGGCCACAGACTCCCGCTCTCCCACAGCCACGCCTTCTAACCAAAGCACAAAGCCTGGACGAGACCTCCCTCCCGGCGGTGGGTGTCACACCTATGTGGACCTGGAGATCCTGCCACCTACCACCACATCTGATGTGCCCTTGGGGTCACTCCCAGTGCTCCCGGAAGCAAGGTAACCTCCCATGGGCGGGCTGACACCGACCTGCAGGTGCCGACAGGCAAGATGCAGCCTGGCAAATCTCAAGGGGTTAACGGACTTCGGCCCAAGTGCCTCATCTCGCCAACTAGACCAAATCACTTTCCATGACCCCGTGGGAATGCCCTCAATGGGAAGTGTGGGGCTTCAGCTACCATGACACAGGTTGGAATACCACAGAGGAAATTAGGCCACCTTCCCGGCCACGTATAGGCAAGCATCCAACTGGTAGTGTTTACGGCCCTGACCACTGAGGAAAGGTTCAAACGCTACACAGCCTCGTCCTAAGTGCCCTCCTCCTGCCTGCAGGGTGACTCGATTCGACTTGAAGCCAAAGACATCATGCGAACACGGAGACACTGAACAGCAGGGAAGACACACCGCAAGCCTGTCTGCTTGGATGATGCCCACCCCACCCCATGCATCCTGGCAATTCTCCACTGCCACAGCGACACTACCGAGGAACTCACAGTGATCAAAGGCACTGTCCCCCAGGACCACAGACAGACTTTCAACAGAAAACCTTTGCCACACGAGAGGACCTGGAAACTTGAAAGGGCACAGTGGCTGTCCACGTCAGTGCACCTGGCGTCACAACAGTGCCCCCACCTCTGTCCCGCCAATGGACTGCTCCAGATACACCTCTAGCTGTTCGCAAGCAGAGTCATCCCCCCCGGGAGAAGCCCTTTCATTTTACACATTCCCAAACAAGGGAACAAAGCGGCCAAAGGGGATGTTCGCATAACTAACCATCCTCCAAGGAGGCCGGCACAGATGCGACACCATGTCGATCTTCTTCACCCCTCGCAAGACACCCTTTGGGAGTCTTTCCTTTGGCAACGGGATCGCAACTCTACACAGGTTACCTACCTCACCTCATCCACTTCAACTGCCAAAGCCATCCCCTCCATAGGCAGCTGATGCCAGCCAATCACGAACATGACACATCCTTGGGAAGCCGAGGCCAGCACCTGCAACCCAATTATGATAGCCTATTCCATGATATCACAAAGGATATGGCCTCATCTTCCCTTCCCTTCCTGTGCAGGCCATCACTGATCCACGCAGGTTGAAATACAACACTCGTTCCTCTCCCCACTCCACGATGACCCACTTGGCATCAACACTGTGCCGGGGGTTAAAGTAGAGAAGCCAACAAGGGCAGCAGCGAGGCCTAATCCATCAGCCCCTTTCCGCCGATGCCCAACCGAGCTCAGCCCCGCCCATTGCTCCAGCCTCACTAGGCACTCGAGAACCTCACCGTGAAAAACGCAAGAATAGGGAGGGCCACAGGCCTGGCCTGAGTTTCCAGGCACCAACCAGGGATGCTTGCTCATTTTGGCTTCCAGAATCAACCCCCAAAATGGCATGCACGAAGCGTGATCCTGGCCAAAACTCACCTCCCAACTGCAAGCTAACTGGGTCTAGACCAGCACACACTCCGACTCTTAACACCAGCAGGAGAGACTGTGCCATCACGTTCCCTCAACAGCCATTCAGCAGGGACCCGGGATTCACAGATAACACAGCTTATGTGCAGACACGGTCAACCCTCAGACAGGAGCCCCTCCAATCCTGGAGCCCTTGGTGGTGTTTGCATGCATGTCGGTGGGGGACGCTGACCCTCATTCCTAACTGTCCTCTCCCCCTGAGAGAGGAAACGTGCTGAACCTCAGTTTCGATGACGAGACGGTAGAGTGTTCTCACTCATTTGGTTCAGATTTTCCAAGGAATGCATGCAAGGGTGTCATTATCGATCCAAGCACATGCTGGGACGCTGCAGAACACAACCGGGGTGTGCGCGGGGCTCTGTACGGGAGCCATTAGCCTGGGCTACCCCAAAAGCCTGGAGAATCCACAGCCCTCAGGCCACTCAGCAAGAGGAATAATCAATCCACTCTTGCAGCCATGGGGCCCGTCTGAGGAAAACCTAATATCTAATGGCACATCTTGGGGTGCTTGAACACCTACCGTCCTGAGTTATCCACGACCATGCTCGGGGACATGGGCCCGCCTCACTTCTTCCAGGTCTTCTTAGCACCTCCAGGCATCAGAGCACACGAAGGTTTTCTTGTTTGTGCCAACGGCCAGCCTTTCCCAGCAACTGCACCTGAGAAGTGGACAGAAATCACCGAGGCTTCCTAAGTGGACCGGTGTCCTCAGAGGACATGATCCATACAAACATTTACCTGGCCTCGAGCTCTGAAACTGCTTCCCAAGGACCTCTATCCCTTACCGAGAATTGACTGCATGTCTGATAGTACGACTGCAGGAAGTTAGGCACATACGTTGGCTGGTGTGTGAGAGGCTGTATGTGTGTGTTCACGTGTGTGGGCGTGTGCGACTGTGACTGGGCTTGCAGACGTGCTTGTGGGTTTGTCTGTGTGCCGCTGAATACGCGTCTCGGTATCAGTGTGTCCCTATGGCCCTGTGAGGAGGAGTCCAACAATAAAAGAAATAGTTTATACACAGCACCCTGGTTACACGCCCCAACTGAAAGGAGAAAGACCCCTGTCAGCTTCAAGAGGCCGCAGGCAAACTTGGACCCCTAGGGGCTGTTGAAAGAGTCCCCGGACTCCCGCTCTCCCAAAAACACGCCTTCTGACCAAAGCACAAAGACTCGATGAGACCTTCTTCCGGGACTTGGCTGTGACATCGACATGCACCTCGAGACTCTGTCAGCTACCAGTATATCTGATGGGCATTTGGGGCCACTCGCAGCACTTCCGGAAGCAAGGGAACTCCCATGGTCGGGCCGACACCGAGCGGCAGGTGTCTACTGCCAATTTGCAGCCTGAAACCACTCAAGGGGCTAACGAACGTGGGCCCACGTGCCACTTCTCGCCAATTAGGCCTAATCACTTTCCATTGACCCGTGGGAATGCCCACCACAGGAAGTGGTGGGCTTCAGCCACCATGACCCATGTCGGATCCACACGGCGGAAACTAGTCCACATTCCCAGCCACGTCTCAGGCAGCTCCCATCTTGAATTTTCGTGGCCCTGACCCCTAAGCAAACGCTCAAACCCTTGAAAGCCTCGTCCTACGTGCCCTCCTCCAGCCCACAGGGCGACACGACCCTACTGGAAACCACAAACATCTTCAGAACACGGGAATACTGAACAACAGGGAAGACAGACCGCAAGCCTGTCTCCTTCGTTGATGCTGATCCCACCCCATGCATCCTGGCAATTCTCCACTGCCACGGTGACACTACCGAGTAACTCACAGTGATCAAAGGCATGGTCCCGGAGGACCAGAGACAGACTTTCAACAGAAGACCTCTGCCATGCGAGGGGACTTGGAAGCCTGAAAGGTTACAGTGCCTGGCCAAGGCAGCAAAGCAGGCATGGCAATGGGGCCCCCATCTCTGCCCCACCAATGGACTGCTCCAGATAAACCTCTGGCTGTTCGAAATGCCTGCGTGCTACACTGGCCGGTCGCGTCATTCCCCCACAGGCGAAACAGCTTTGCTTTACACATTGCCAAACAAGGGAACAAAGCGGCCAAAGGGGATATTCGCATAACTCAACTTCCTCCAAGGGGGCTGGCACAGACGCCTCACCATGTCGATCTTCTCTACTTCCCGCAAGACACCCTTTGGGTGTCATTCCTTGGGCAACGGGATCGCAACTCTACACAGGTTACCTACCTCAACTCACCCACTTGAACTGCCAAAGCCATCCACTCCATAGGCAGCTTATGCCAGCCCATCACGAACAAGACACATTCTTGGGAAGCCGAGACCAGCGCCTGCAACCCAATGATGACAGCCCATCCCACGACATCACACAGTACCTTTCCTCATGATAACTTACCATTCTCTCCAGGCCAACAGCCACCACCCAGGCTGAAATGCTTCACTCGATCCACACCCCAGTCCACGAACATCCACTTAGCGCCAACAGTGCGCCGGCAACTTCAGCAGACGACCTGACAGCGGCAGCAATGAGGCCTAAACCATCAGCCCCCTTCCGCCATCGCCCAACTCCAGCCCACGCCCGCCCACTGCTCCAGCCACACCAGGCAGTCAAGAACCTCACCGCGTGAAACACAACAACAGAGAGGGCCACAGGCCTGGCCTGAGGCTCCAGGCTCCAACCAGGGAAGCTTGCTCATTTTGGCTTCCATAATCAACCTCAGAAGCGGCATGCACAAAGCGTGATCCTCTCCAAATATCACCTCTCCAAGCTGCAAGCTTACTGGGTCTATACCAGAAGACACTCCGACCCTGAAGACTAGCAGGAAAGCCTGCCCTCTTGCATTCCCTCAACGGCCTTTTAGCAGGGACCGGGGATTCATAGATGACGCAGCTTATGGGCAGACATGGTCGACCCTCAGACAGGAGCCCCTCCAATGCTGGAGCCCTTAGTGGTGTTTGCATGCCTGACAGCAGGGGACGTTGGCCCTCACTCCTAACTGTCCCGTACCCCCGAGAGAGGAAACGTGCTGGACCTCAGTTTCGATGAGGAGACGGTAGAGCGTTCTCACTCATTTCGGTCAGATTTTCCAAGGAATGCATACAAGGGTGTCATTTTCGATCCAAGCACATGCTGGGATGCTGCAGAACACAAAAGGGAAGGCCGTGGAGCTCTGCAGAGGAGCCATGACCTGGAAGTACTCCAACTGCCTGGGGAATCCACAGTCCTCAGGCCACTCAGCAAGACCGGCAATCAATCCACTCTTGCAACCATTGGGCCCATCTGTGGAAAACCTAATATCCAATGGCACATCTTAGTACGGGTGAATGCCTACCGTCCTGAGATATCCACAGCCACGCTCGGCAAAGTGCACCCGCCCCACTTTTTCCAGTTCTCCTTAGCACATCCACTCATCAGACAACGCGAAGGTCTTCTTCTCTTTGCCGACAGCCAGCCTTACCCTGCAACTGCACCTGAGAAGTGGACAGAAATCACGCAGGTTTCTGAATTGCACCAGGGTCCTCAGAGAACATGATTCTTATGAACACATAACCTGGGCGTGAGCCTGGAACCTGCTTCCCAAGTACCACTTTCCCCTACCGAAAACTGATTGTGTGTCTCACAGCACGACTGAAGAAAATTACGCATGTACGTTGGTCGGTGTGTGAGACGCTGTATGTGTCTATTCACACGTGTGGGCGTGTGTGACTGTGACTGTGCACGAGGATGCGTTTGTGGATTCCTGTGTGTGCCGCTAAATACGCGTCTTGGTCTCTGGGTGTCCCTGTGGCCCTTTGCAGATGCCTCTAACAGTAAACGTCATAGTTTATACACAGCACCCTGGTTGGACCCCCAACTGAAATGAGAAATACCTCTGTCAGTTTCATGAGGCCGCATGCAAACTTTGACCCCCAGGGCTGTCGAAATAGGCCACAGACTCCCGCTCTCCCACAGCCACGCCTTCTGAACAAAGCACAAAGTCTGTACGAGACCTCCCTCCCGGCCGTGGGTGTCAAACCTATGTGGACCTGGAGATCCTGCCACCTACCACCACATCTGATGTGCCCTTGGGGTCACTCCCGGAGCTCCCGGAAGCAAGGTAACCTCCCATGGGCGGGCTGACACCGACCTGCAGTTGCCGACAGGCAAGATGCAGCCTGGCAATTCTCAAGGGGTTAACGGACTTGGGCCCAAGTGCCTCATCTCGCCAACTAGACCAAATCACTTTCCATGACCCCGTGGGAATGCCCTCAATGGGAAGAGTTGGGCTTCAGCAGCCATGACACAGGTTGGAACCCCACAGCAGAAATTAGGCCACCTTCCCGGCCACGTAAAGGAAAGCTTCCAACTGGTAGTGTTTGCGGCCCTGACCATTGAGGAAACGCTCAAACGCTGCACAGCCTCGTCCTAAGTGACCTCCTCCTGCCTGCAGGGCGACTCGACTCGACTTGAAGCCACAGACATCATGCGAACACGGAGACACTGAACAGCAGGGAAGACACACCGCAAGCCTGTCTGCTTTGATGTTGCCCACCCCACCCCATGCATTCTGGTAATTCTCCACTGCCACAGCGACACTACCGATTAACTCACAGTGATCAAAGGCACTGTCCCCGAGTACCACAGACAGACTTTCAACGGAAAAACTTTGCCACACGAGGGGACCTGGAAGCTTGAAAGGGTACAGTGGCTATCCACGTCAGTGCACCTGGCGTCGCAACAATGCCCCCACCTCTGTCCTGCCAAAGGACTGCTCCAGATAAACCTCTGGCTGTTCGCAAGCCGAGTCATGCCCCCCGCAGGAGAAGCACTTTCGCTTTACGCATTCCCAAACAAGGGAACAAAGCGGCCAAAGGGGATGTTCGCATAACTAACCATCCTCCCAGGAGGCCGGCACAGACGTGTCACCATGTCAAACTTCTTTACGTCTCGCAAGACACCCTTTGGTTGTCTTTCCTCTGGCAACGGGATCGCAACTCTACACAGGTTACCTACCTCACCTCATCCACTTGAACTGCCAAAGCCATCCCCTCCATAGGCAGCTGATGCCAGCCAATCACGCACATGTCACATCCTTGGGAAGCCGAGGCCTGCACCTGCAACCCAATTATGATAGCCTATTCCACGACATCACAAAGAACATGTCCTCATCTATCCTTACCTTCCTGTGCGGGCCATCAGTGATCCACGCAGGTTTAAATTCAGCACTCGTTCTTCTCCCCACTCCGCGATGACCCACTTGGCATCAACACTGTGCCGGGAGTTAAAGTAGAGAAGCAAACAAGGGCAGCAGCGAGGCCTAATCCATCAGCCCCTTTCCACCGATGCCCAACCGAGCTCACCCCCGCCCATTGCTCCAGCCTCACTAGGCATTCAAGAACCTCACCGTGAAAAACGCAAGAACAGGGAGGGCCACAGGCCTGGCCTGAGGTTCCAGGCACCAACCAGGGACGCTTGCTCATTTTGGCTTCCAGAATCAACCCCCAAAATGGCATGCACGAAGCGTGAACCTGGCCAAAACTCACCTCCCAACTGCAAGCTAACTGGTCCTATACCAGCAAACACTTCGACTCTTAAGACCACCAGGAGAGCCTGCCCCCTCACATTCCCTCAACAGCCATTCAACAGGGACCCGGGATTCACAGATAACACAGCTTATGTGCAGACACGGTCAACCCTCAGACAGGAGCCCCTCCAATACTGGAGTCCTTGGTGGTGTTTGCATACATGTCGGCGGGGGACGCTGGCCCTCGTTCCGAACTGTCCTCTCCCCGTGAGTGAGGAAACGTGCTGAACCTCAGTTTCGATGACGAGACGGTAGAGTGTTCTCACTCATTTTGTTCAGATTTTCCAAGGAATGCATGCAAGGGTGTCATCATCGATCCAAGCACATGCTGGGACGCTGCAGCACACAACCGGGGTGTGCGCAGGGCTCTGTACAGGAGCCATGAGCCTGGGCTACCCCAAAACCCTGGAGAATCCACAGCCCTCAGGCCACTCGGCAAGAGGAACAATCAATCCACTCTTGCAGCCATTGGGCCCGTCTGAGGAAAACCTAATATCTAATGGCACATCTTGGGGTGCTTGAATACCTACCGTCCTGAGTTATCCACGACCATGCTCGGGGACATGGGCCCGCCTCAGTTTTTCCAGTTCTTCTTAGCACCTCCAGTCATCAGAGCCCACGAAGGTTTTTTGTTTGTGCCGACGGCCAGTCCTTACCAGCAACTGCACTTGAGAAGTGGACAGAAATCACCGAGGCTTCATAAATGGACTGCTGTCCTCAGAGGCCATGATCCATAAAAACATTGACCTGGCCTTGAGCTCTGAAACTGCTTCCCAAGGACCTCTATCCCTTACCGAGAATTGACTGCATGTCTGATAGTACGACTGCAGGAAGTTAGGCACATACGTTGGCCGGTGTGTGAGAGGCTCTATGTGTGTGTTCACGCGTGTGGGCGTGTGTGACTGTGACTGCGCATGCGGACGTGCTTGTGGGTTTCTCTGTGTGCCGCTGAATACGCGTCTCGGTATCAGTGTGTCCCTATGGCCCTGTGAGGAGGAGTCCAAGAATAAAAGAAATAGTTTATACACAGCCCCCTGGTTAGACCCCCCAACTGAAAGGAGAAAGACCCCTGTCAGCTTCAAGAGGCCGCAGGCAAACTTGGATCCCCAGGGGCTGTTGAAAGAGTCCCCGGACTCCCGCTCTCACACAACCACGCCTTCTGACCAAAACACAAAGACTCGATGAGACCTTCCTCCGGGACTTGGCTGTGACATCGACATGCACCTCGAGACTCTGTCAGCTACCAGTATATCTGATGGGCATTTGGGGTCACTCGCAGCACTTCCGGAAGCAAGGGAACTCCCATGGTCGGGCCGACACCGACCGGCAGGTGTCTACTGCCAATTTGCAGCCTGAAACCACTCAAGGGGCTAACGAACGTGGGCCCATGTGCCACTTCTCGCCAACTAGGCGTAATCACTTTCCATTGACCCGTGGGAATGCCCACCACAGGAAGTGGTGGGCTTCAGCCACCATGACCCATGTCGGATCCCCTCGGCAGAAACTAGTCCACATTCCCAGCCACGTCTCAGGCAGCTCCCATCTTGAATGTTCACGGCCCTACCCCTAAGGAAACGCTCAAACACTTGAAAGCCTCATCCTACGTGCCCTCCTCCAGCCCACAGGGCGACAAGACACTACTGGAAACCAAAAACATCTTCAGAACATGGGAACACTGAACACCAGGGAAGACAGACCGCAAGCATGTCTCCTTCGTTGATGCTGATCCCACCCCATACATCCTGGCAATTCTCCACTGCCACGGTGACACTACCGAGTAACCCACAGTGATCAAAGGCATGGTCCCCGAGGTCCACAGACAGACTTTCAACAGAAGACCTCTGCCATGCGAGGGGACTTGGAAGCCTGAAAGGGAACAGTGGCTGGCCACGGCAGCACAGCAGGCATGGCAATTGGGCCCCCATCTCTACCCCATCAATGGAGTGCTCCAGATAAACCTCTGGCTGTTCGAATATCCTGCGTGCTTCACTGGCCGGTCGCGTCATTCCCCCACAGGCGAAACAGCTTTGCTTTACACATTGCCAAACAAGGGAACAAAGCGGCCAAATGGGATATTCGCATAACTCAACTACCTCCAAGGGGGCCGGCACAGACGCCTCACCATGTCGATCTTCTCTACTTCCCTCAAGACACCCTTTGGGTGTCATTCCTTGGGCAACGGGATCGCAACTCTACACAGGTTACCTACCTCAACTCACCCACTTGAACTGCCAAAGCCATCCACTCCATAGGCAGCTTATGACAGCCCATCACGAACAAGACACATTCTTGGAAGCCGAGACCAGCGCCTGCAACCCAATGATGACAGCCCATCCCACGACATCACACAGGACCTTTCCTCATGATACCTTACCTTTCTCTCCAGGCCAGCAGCCACCACCCAGGCTGAAATGCTTCACTCGATCCACACCCCACTCCACGAACATCCACTTAGCGCCAACAGTGTGCCGGCAACTTCAGCAGAGGACCTGACAGCGGCAGCACTGAGGACTAAACCATTAGCCCCCTTCCGCCATCGCCCAACTCCAGCCCACGCCCGCCCACTGCTCCAGCCACACCAGGCAGTCAAGAACCTCACCGTGTGAAACACAACAACAGAGAGGGCCACAGGCCTGGCCTGAGGCTCCAGGCTCCAACCAGGGAAACTTGCTCATTTTGGCTTCCATAATCAACCTCAGAAGCGGCATGTACAAAGCGTGATCCTCTCCAAATATCACCTCTCCAAGCTGCAAGCTTACTGGGTCTATACCAGAAGACACTCCGACCCTGAAGCCTAGCAGGAAAGCCTGACCTCTTGCATTCCCTCAATGGCCTTTTAGCAGGGACCGGGGATTCCTAGATGACCCAGCTTATGGGCAGACATGGTCGACCCTCAGACAGGAGCCCCTCCAATGCTGGAGCCCTTAGTGGTGTTTGCATGCCTGACAGCAGGGGACGTTGGCCCTCACTCCTAACTGTCCCGTACCCCCGAGAGAGGAAACGTGCTGGACCTCAGTTTCGATGAGGAGACGGTAGAGCGTTCTCACTCATTTCGGTCAGATTTTCCAAGGAATGCATACAAGGGTGTCATCATCGATCCAAGCACATGCTGGGATGCTGCAGAACACAAAAGGGAAGGCCGTGGAGCTCTGCAGAGGAGCCATGACCTGGAAGTACTCCAACTGCCTGGGGAATCCACAGTCCTCAGGCCACTCAGCAAGACCAGCAATCAATCCACTCTTGCAACCATTGGGCCCATCTGTGGAAAACCTAATATCCAATGGCACATCTTAGTACGGGTGAATGCCTACCGTCCTGAGATATCCACAGCCACGCTCGGCAACGTGCACCCGCCCCACTTTTTCCAGTTCTCCTTAGCACATCCAGTCATCAGACAACGCGAAGGTCTTCTTCTCTTTGCCGACAGCCAGCCTTACCTTGCAACTGCAACTGAGAAGTGGACAGAAATCACGCAGGTTTCTGAATTGCACCAGGGTCCTCAGAGAACATGATTCTTGTGAACACATAACCTGGGCGTGAGCCTGGAACCTGCTTCCCAAGTACCACTTTCCCCTACCGAAAACTGATTGTGTGTTTCACAGCACGACTGAAGAAAGTTACACACGTACGTTGGTCGGTGTGTGAGACGCTGTATGTGTCTATTCACACGTGTGGGCGTGTGTGACTGAGACTTTGCACGAGGATGTGTTTGTGGCTTCCTGTGTGTGCTGCTAAATACGCGTCTTGGTCTCTGGGTGTCCCTGTGGCCCTTTGCAGATGCCTCTAACAGTAAACGTCATAGTTTATACACAGCACCCTGGTTGGACCCCCAACTGAAAGGAGAAAGACCTCTGTCAGTTTCATGAGGCCGCATGCAAACTTTGACCCCAAGGGCTGTCGAAATAGGCAACAGAATCCCACTCTCCCACAGCCACGCCTTCTGAACAAAGCACAAAGTCTGTACGAGACCTCTCTCCCGGCCGTGGGTGTCAAACCTATGTGGACCTGGAGATCCTGCCACCTACCACCACATCTGATGTGCCCTTGGGGTCACTCCCAGAGCTCCCGGAAGCAAGGTAACCTCCCATGGGCAGGCTGACACCGACCTGCAGTTGCCGACAGGCAAGATGCAGCCTGGCAATTCTCAAGGGTTTAACGGACTTCGGCCCAAGTGCCTTATCTTGCCAACTACAGCAAATCACTTTCCATGACCCCGTGGGAATGCCCTCAATGGGAAGAGTTGGGCTTCAGCAGCCATGACACAGGTTGGAACCCCACAGCAGAAATTAGGCCACCTTCCCGGCCACGTAAAGGAAAGCTTCCTACTGGTAGTGTTTGCGGCCCTGACCTTTGAGGAAACGCTCAAACGCTGCACAGCCTCGTCCTAAGTGACCTCCTCCTGCCTGCAGGGCGACTCGACTCGACTTGAAGCCACAGACATCATGCGAACACGGAGACACTGAACAGCAGGGAACACACACCACAAGCCTGTCTGTTTTGATGTTGCCCACCCCACACCATGCATCCTGGTAATTCTCCACTGCCACAGCGACAGTACCGATTAACTCACAGTGATCAAAGGCACTGTCCCCGAGTACCACAGACAGACTTTCAACGGAAAAACTTTGCCACACGAGGGGACCTGGAAGCTTGAAAGGGTACAGTGGCTATCCACGTCAGTGCACCTGGCGTCGCAACAGTGCCCCCACCTCTGTCCTGCCAACGGACTGCTCCAGATAAACCTCTGGCTGTTCGCTAGCCGAGTCATGCCCCCCCCAGGAGAAGCACTTTCGCTTTACGCATTCCCAAACAAGGGAACAAAGCGGCCAAAGGGGATGTTCGCATAAATAACCATCCTCCCAGGAGGCCGGCACAGACGTGTCACCATGTCGAACTTTTTTACGTCTCGCAAGACACCCTTTGGTTGTCTTTCCTCTGGCAACGGGATCACAACTCTACACAGGTTACCTACCTCACCTCATCCACTTGAACTGCCAAAGCCATCCCCTCCATAGGCAGCTGATGCCAGCCAATCACGCACATGTCACATCCTTGGGAAGCCGAGGCCAGCACCTGCAACCCAATTATGATAGCCTATTCCACGACATCACAAAGAACATGTCCTCATCTATCCTTACCTTCCTGTGCGGGCCATCAGTGATCCACGCAGGTTTAAATTCAGCACTCGTTCTTCTCCCCACTCCGCGATGACCCACTTGGCATCAACACTGTGCCGGGAGTTAAAGTAGAGAAGCAAACAAGGGCAGCAGCGAGGCCTAATCCATCAGCCCCTTTCCACCGATGCCCAACCGAGCTCACCCCCGCCCATTGCTGCAGCCTCACTAGGCATTCAAGAACCTCACCGAGAAAAACGCAAGAACAGGGAGGGCCACAGGCCTGGCCTGAGGTTCCAGGCACCAACCAGGGAGGCTTGCTCATTTTGGATTCCAGAATCAACCCCCAAAATGGCATGCACGAAGCGTGATCCTGGCCAAAACTCACCTCCCAACTGCAAGCTAACTGGTCCTAGACCAGCACACACTTCGACTCTTAAGACCAGCAGGAGAGCCTGCCCCCTCACATTCCCTCAACAGCCATTCAACAGGGACCCGGGATTCACAGATAACACAGCTTATGTGCAGACACGGTCAACGCTCAGACAGGAGCCCCTCCAATACTGGAGTCCTTGGTGGAGTTTGCATACATGTCGGCGGGGGACGCTGGCCCTCGTTCCGTACTGTCCTCTCCCCTTGAGAGAGGAAACGTGCTGAACCTCAGTTTCGATGACGAGACGGTAGAGTGTTCTCACTCATTTTGTTCAGATTTTCCAAGGAATGCATGCAAGGGTGTCATCATCGATCCAAGCACATGCTGGGACGCTGCAGCACACAACCGGGGTGTGCGCAGGGCTCTGTACAGGAGCCATGAGCCTGGGCTACACCAAAACCCTGGAGAATCCACAGCCCTCAGGCCACTCGGCAAGAGGAACAATCAATCCACTCTTGCAGCCATTGGGCCCGTCTGAGAAAAACCTAATATCTAATGGCTATTCTTGGGGTGCTTGAATACCTAACGTCCTGAATTATCCACCACCATGCTCGGGGACATGGGCCCGCCTCACTTTTTCCAGTTCTTCTTAGCACCTCCAGTCATCAGAGCACACGAAGGTTTTTTGTTTGTGCCGACGGCCAGTTCTTACCAGCAACTGCACTTGAGAAGTGGACAGAAATCACCGAGGCTTCATAAATGGACTGGTGTCCTCAGAGGCCATGATCCATAAAAACATTGACCTGGCCTTGAGCTCTGAAACTGCTTCCCAAGGACCTCTATCCCTTACCGAGAATTGACTGCATGTCTGATAGTACGACTGCAGGAAGTTAGGCACATACGTTGGCCGGTGTGTGAGAGGCTCAATGTGTGTGTTCATGCGTGTGGGCGTGTGTGACTGTGACTGCGCATGCGGACGTGCTTGTGGCTTTCTCTGTGTGCCGCTGAATACGCGTCTCGGTATCAGTGTGTCCCTATGGCCCTGTGAGGAGGAGTCCAAGAATAAAAGAAATAGTTTATACACAGCCCCCTGGTTAGACCCCCCAACTGAAAGGAGAAAGACCCCTGTCAGCTTCAAGAGGCCGCAGGCAAACTTGGACCCCCAGGGGCTGTTGAAAGAGTCCCCGGACTCCCGCTCTCCCACAACCACGCCTTCAGACCAAAACACAAAGACTCGATGAGACCTTCCTCCGGGACTTGGCTGTGACATCGACATGCACCTCGAGACTCTGTCAGCTACCAGTATATCTGATTGGCATTTGGGGTCACTCGCAGCACTTCCGGAAGCAAGGGAACTCCCATGGTCGGGCCGACACCGACCGGCAGGTGTCTACTGCCAATTTGCAGACTGAAACCACTCAAGGGGCTAACGAACGTGGGCCCATGTGCCACTTCTCGCCAACTAGGTGTAATCACTTTCCATTGACCCGTGGGAATGCCCACCACAGGAAGTGGTGGGCTTCAGCCACCATGACCCATGTCGGATCCCCACGGCAGAAACTAGTCCACATTCCCAGCCACGTCTCAGGCAGCTCCCATCTTGAATGTTCACGGCCCTGACCCCTAAGGAAACGCTCAAACACTTGAAAGCCTCATCCTACGTGCCCTCCTCCAGCCCACAGGGCGACAAGACCCTACTGGAAACCACAAACATCTTCAGAACATGGGAACACTGAACACCAGGGAAGACAGACCGCAAGCATGTCTCCTTCGTTGATGCTGATCCCACCCCATACATCCTGGCAATTCTCCACTGCCACGGTGACACTACTGAGTAACCCACAGTGATCAAAGGCATGGTCCCCGAGGTCCACAGACAGACTTTCAACAGAAGACCTCTGCCATGCGAGGGGACTTGGAAGCCTGAAAGGGAACAGTGGCTGGCCACGGCAGCACAGCAGGCATGGCAATGGGGCCCCCATCTCTACCCCATCAATGGAGTGCTCCAGATAAACCTCTGGCTGTTCGAATATCCTGCGTGCTTCACTGGCTGGTCGCGTCATTCCCCCACAGGCGAAACAGCTTTGCTTTACACATTGCCAAACAAGGGAACAAAGCGGCCAAAGGGGATATTCGCATAACTCAACTACCTCCAAGGGGGCCGGCACAGACGCCTCACAATGTCGATCTTCTCTACTTCCCTCAAGACACCCTTTGGGTGTCATTCCTTGGGCAACGGGATCGCAACTCTACACAGGTTACCTACCTCAACTCACCCACTTGAACTGCCAAAGCCATCCACTCCATAGGCAGCTTATGACAGCCCATCACGAACAAGACACATTCTTGGAAGACGAGACCAGCGCCTGCAACCCAATGATGACAGCCCATCCCACGACATCACACAGGACCTTTCCTCATGATACCTTACCTTTCTCTCCAGGCCAGCAGCCACCTCCCAGGCTGAAATGCTTCACTCGATCCACACCCCACTCCACGAACTTCCACTTAGCGCCAACAGTGTGCCGGCAACTTCAGCAGAGGACCTGACAGCGGCAGCACTGAGGCCTAAACCATTAGCCCCCTTCCGCCATCGCCCAACTCCAGCCCACGCCCGCCCACTGCTCCAGCCACACCAGGCAGTCAAGAACCTCACCGTGTGAAACACAACAACAGAGAGGGCCACAGGCCTGGCCTGAGGCTCCAGGCTCCAACCAGGGAAACTTGCTCATTTTGGCTTCCATAATCAACCTCAGAAGCGGCATGCACAAAGCGTGATCATCTCCAAATATCACCTCTCCAAGCTGCAAGCTTACTGGGTCTATACCAGAAGACACTCCGACCCTGAAGACTAGCAGGAAAGCCTGCCCTCTTGCATTCCCTCAATGGCCTTTTAGCAGGGACCGGGGATTCCTAGATGACCCAGCTTATGGGCAGACATGGTCGACCCTCAGACAGGAGCCCCTCCAATGCTGGAGCCCTTAGTGGTGTTTGCATGCCTGACAGCAGGGGACGTTGTCCCTCACTCCTAACTGTCCCGTACCCCGAAAGAGGAAACGTGCTGGACCTCAGTTTCGATGAGGAGACGGTAGAGCGTTCTCACTCATTTCGGTCAGATTTTCCAAGGAATGCATACAAGGGTGTCATCATCGATCCAAGCACATGCTGGGATGCTGCAGAACACAAAAGGGAAGGCCGTGGAGCTCTGCAGAGGAGCCATGTCCTGGAAGTACTCCAACTGACTGGGGAATCCACAGTCCTCAGGCCACTCAGCAAGACCAGCAATCAATCCACTCTTGCAACCATTGGGCCCATCTGTGGAAAACCTAATATCCAATGGCACATCTTAGTACGGGTGAATGCCTACCGTCCTGAGATATCCACAGCCACGCTCGGCAACGTGCACCCGCCCCCACTTTTTCCAGTTCTCCTTAGCACATCCAGTCATCAGACAACGCGAAGGTCTTCTTCTCTTTGCCGACAGCCAGCCTTACCTTGCAACTGCAACTGAGAAGTGGACAGAAATCACGCAGGTTTCTGAATTGCACCAGGGTAATCAGAGAACTTGATTCTAGTGAACACATAACCTGGGCGTGAGCCTGGAACCTGCTTCCCAAGTACCACTTTCCCCTACCGAAAACTGATTGTGTGTCTCACAGCACGACTGAAGAAAGTTACACACGTACGTTGGTCGGTGTGTGAGACGCTGTATGTGTCTATTCACACGTTGTGGGCGTGTGTGACTGAGACTTTGCATGAGGATGCGTTTGTGGATTCCTGTGTGTGCTGCTAAATACGCGTCTTGGTCTCTGGGTGTCCCTGTGGCCCTTTGCAGATGCCTCTAACAGTAAACGTCATAGTTTATACACAGCACCCTGGTTGGACCCCCAACTGAAAGGAGAAAGACCTATGTCAGTTTCATGAGGCCGCATGCAAACTTTGACCCCAAGGGCTGTCGAAATAGGCAACAGAATCCCACTCTCCCACAGCCACGCCTTCTGAACAAAGCACAAAGTCTGTACGAGACCTCTCTCCCGGCCGTGGGTGTCAAACCTATGTGGACCTGGAGATCCTGCCACCTACCACCACATCTGATGTGCCCTTGGGGTCACTCCCAGAGCTCCCGGAAGCAAGGTAACCTCCCATGGGCAGGCTGACACCGACCTGCAGTTGCCGACAGGCAAGATGCAGCCTGGCAATTCTCAAGGGTTTAACGGACTTCGGCCCAAGTGCCTTATCTTGCCAACTAGAGCAAATCACTTTCCATGACCCCATGGGAATGCCCTCAATGGGAAGAGTTGGGCTTCAGCAGCCATGACACAGGTTGGAACCCCACAGCAGAAATTAGGCCACCTTCCCGGCCACGTAAAGGAAAGCTTCCAACTGGTAGTGTTTGCGGCCCTGACCTTTGAGGAAACGCTCAAACGCTGCACAGCCTCGTCCTAAGTGACTCCTCCTGCCTGCAGGGCGACTCGACTCGACTTGAAGCCACAGACATCATGCGAACACGGAGACACTGAACAGCAGGGAACACACACCGCAAGCCTGTGTGCTTTGATGTTGCCCACCCCACCCCATGCATCCTGGTAATTCTCCACTGCCACAGCGACACTACCGATGAACTCACAGTGATCAAAGGCACTGTCCCCGAGTACCACAGACAGACTTTCAACGGAAAAACTTTGCCACACGAGGGGACCTGGAAGCTTGAAAGGGTACAGTGGCTATCCACGTCAGTGCACCTGGCGTCGCAACAGTGCCCCCACCTCTGTCCTGCCAACGGACTGCTCCAGATAAACCTCTGGCTGTTCGCTAGCCGAGTCATGCCCCCCCCAGGAGAAGCACTTTCGCTTTACGCATTCCCAAACAAGGGAACAAAACAGCCAAAGGGGATGTTCGCATAACTAACCATCCTCCCAGGAGGCCGGCACAGACTTGTCACCATGTCGAACTTCTTTACGTCTCGCAAGACACCCTTTGGTTGTCTTTCCTCTGGCAACGGGATCGCAACTCTACACAGGTTACCTACCTCACCTCATCCACTTGAACTGCAAAGCCATCCCCTCCATAGGCAGCTGATGCCAGCCAATCATGCACATGTCACATCCTTGGGAAGCCGAGGCCAGCACCTGCAACCCAATTATGATAGCCTATTCCACGACATCACAAAGAACATGTCCTCATCTATACTTATCTTCCTGTGCGGGCCATCAGTGATCCACGCAGGTTTAAATTCAGCACTCGTTCTTCTCCCCACTCCGCGATGACCCACTTGGCATCAACACTGTGCCGGGAGTTAAAGTAGAGAAGCAAACAAGGGCAGCAGCGAGGCCTAATCCATCAGCCCCTTTCCACCGATGCCCAACCGAGCTCACCCCGCCCATTGCTCCAGCCTCACTAGGCATTCAAGAACCTCACCGTGAAAAACGCAAGAACAGGGAGGGCCACAGGCCTGGCCTGAGGTTCCAGGCACCAACCAGGGACGCTTGCTCATTTTTGCTTCCAGAATCAACCGCCAAAATGGCATGCACGAAGCGTGATCCTGGCCAAAACTCACCTCCCAACTGCAAGCTAACTGGTCCTAGACCAGCACACACTTTGACTCTTAAGACCAGCAGGAGAGCCTGCCCCCTCGCATTCCCTCAACAGCCATTCAGCAGGGACCCTGGATTCACAGATAACACAGCTTATGTGCAGACACGGTCAACCCTCAGACAGGAGCCCCTCCAATACTGGAGTCCTTGGTGGTGTTTGCATACATGTCGGCGGGGGACGCTGGCACTCGTTCCGAACTGTCCTCTCCCCCTGAGAGAGGAAACGTGCTGAACCTCAGTTTCGATGACAAGACGGTAGAGTGTTCTCACTCATTTTGTTCAGATTTTCCAAGGAATGCATGCAAGGGTGTCATCATCGATCCAAGCACATGCTGGTACGCTGCAGCACACAACCGGGGTTTGCGCAGGGCTCTGTACAGGAGCCATGAGCCTGGGCTACCCCAAAACCCTGGAGAATCCATAGCCCTCAGGCCACTCGGCAAGAGGAACAATCAATCCACTCTTGCAGCCATTGGGCCCGTCTGAGGAAAACCTAATATCTAATGGCACATCTTGGGGTGCTTGAATACCTACCGTCCTGAGTTATCCACGACCATGCTCGGGGACATGGGCCCGCCTCACTTTTTCCAGTTCTTCTTAGCACCTCCAGTCATCAGAGCACACGAAGGTCTTCTTGTTTGTGCCGACGGCCAGCCTTTCCCAGCAACTGCACCTGAGAAGTGGACAGAAATCACCGAGGCTTCATAAATGTACTGGTGTCCTCAGAGGCCATGGTCCATAAAAACATTGACCTGGCCTTGAGCTCTGAAACTGCTTCCCAAGGACCTCTATCCCTTACCGAGAATTGACTGCATGTCTGATAGTACGACTGCAGGACGTTAGGCACATATATTGGCCGGTGTGTGAGAGGCTCTATGTGTGTGTTCACGCGTGTGGCGTGTGTGACTGTGATTGCGCATGCGGACGTGCTTGTGGGTTTCTCTGTGTGCCGCTGAATACGCGTCTCGGTATCAGTGTGTCCCTATGGCCCTGTGAGGAGGAGTCCAAGAATAAAAGAAATAGTTTATACACAGCACCCTGGTTAGACCCCCCCAACTGAAAGGAGAAAGACTCCTGTCAGCTTCAAGAGGCCGCAGGCAAACTTGGACCCCCAGGGGCTGTTGAAAGAGTCCCCGGACTCCCGCTCTCCCACAACCACGCCTTCTAACCAAAACACAAAGACTCGATGAGACCTTCCTCCGGGACTTGGCTGTGACATCGACATGCACCTCGAGACTCTGTCAGCTACCAGTATATCTGATGGGCATTTGGGGTCACTCGCAGCACTTCCGGAAGCAAGGGAACTCCCATGGTCGGGCCGACACCGAGCGGCAGGTGTCTACTGCCAATTTGCAGCCTGAAACCACTCAAGGGGCTAACGAACGTGGGCCCATGTGCCACTTCTCGCCAACTAGGCCTAATCACTTTCCATTGACCCGTGGGAATGCCCACCACAGGAAGTGGTGGGCTTCAGCCACCATGACCCATGTCGGATCCCCACGTCGGAAACTACTCCACATTCCCAGCCACGTCTCAGGCAGCTCCCATCTTGAATGTTCACGGTCCTGACCCCTAAGGAAACGCTCAAACCCTTGAAAGCCTCGTCCTACATGCCCTCCTCCAGCCCACAGGGCGACAAGACCCTACTGGAAACCACAAACATCTTCAGAACACGGGAACACTGAACACCAGGGAAGACAGACCGCAAGCCTGTCTCCTTCGTTGATGCTGATCCCACCCCATGCATCCTGGCAATTCTCCACTGCCACGGTGACACTACCGAGTAACCCACAGTGATCAAAGGCATGGTCCCCGAGGTCCACAGACAGACTTTCAACAGAAGACCTCTGCCATGCGAGGGGACTTGGAAGCCTGAAAGGGAAGAGTGGCTGGCCACGGCAGCACAGCATGCATGGCAATGGGGCCCCCATCTCTACCCCACCAATGGACTGCTCCAGATAAACCTCTGGCTGTTCGAATGGCCTGCGTGCTACACTGGCCGGTAGCGTCATTCCCCCACAGGCGAAACAGCTTTGCTTTACACTTTGCAAACAAGGGAACAAAGTGGCCAAAGGGGATATTCGCATAACTCAACTACCTCCAAGGGGGCCGGCACAGATGCCTCACCATGTCGATCTTCTCTACTTCCCGCAAGACACCCTTTGGGTGTCATTCCTTGGGCAACGGGATCACAACTCTACACAGGTTACCTACCTCAACTCACCCACTTGAACTGCCAAAGCCATCCACTCCATAGGCAGCTTATGCCAGCCCATCACGAACAAGACACATTCTTGGGAAGCTGAGACCAGCGCCTGCAACCCAATGATGACAGCCCATCCCACGACATCACACAGGACCTTTCCTCATGATACCTTACCTTTCTCTCCAGGCCAGCAGCCACCACCCAGACTGAAATGCTTCACTCGATCCACACCCCACTCCACGAACATCCACTTAGCGCCAACAGTGTGCCGGCAACTTCAGCAGAGGAGGTGACAGCGGCAGCACTGAGGCCTAAACCATCAGCCCCCTTCCGCCATCGCCCAACTCCAGCCCACGCCCGCCCAGTGCTCCAGCCACACCAGGCAGTCAAGAACCTCACCGCGTGAAACACAACAACAGAGAGGGCCACAGGCCTGGCCTGAGGCTCCAGGCTCCAACCAGGGAACCTTGCTCATTTTGGCTTCCATAATCAACCTCAGAAGCGGCATGCACAAAGCGTGATCCTCTCCAAGTATCACCTCTCAAGCTGCAATCTTACTGGGTCTATACCAGAAGACACTCCGACCCTGAAGACTAGCAGGAAAGCCTACCCTCTTGCATTCCCTCAACGGCCTTTTAGCAGGGACAGGGGATTCCTAGATGACCCAGCTTATGGGCAGACATGGTCGACCCTCAGACAGGAGCCCCTCCAATGCTGGAGCCCTTAGTGGTGTTTGCATGCCTGACAGCAGGGGACGTTGGCCCTCACTCCTAACTGTCCCGTACCCCCGAGAGAGGAAACGTGCTGGACCTCAGTTTCGATGAGGAGACGGTAGAGCGTTCTCACTCATTTCGGTCAGATTTTCCAAGGAATGCATACAAGGGTGTCATCATCGATCCAAGCACATGCTGGGATGCTGCAGAACACAAAAGGGAAGGCCGTGGAGCTCTGCAGAGGAGCCATGACCTGGAAGTACTCCAACTGCCTGGGGAATCCACAGTCCTCAGGCCACTCAGCAAGACCAGCAATCAATCCACTCTTGCAACCATTGGGCCCATCTGTGGAAAACCTAATATCCAATGGCACATCTTAGTACGGGTGAATGCCTACCGTCCTGAGATATCCACAGCCACCCTCGGCAACGTGCACCCGCCCCACTTTTTCCAGTTCTCCTTAGCACATCCAGTCATCAGACAACGCGAAGGTCTTCTTCTCTTTGCCGACAGCCAGCCTTACCCTGCAACTGCACCTGAGAAGTGGACAGAAATCACGCAGGTTTCTGATTTGCACCAGGGTCCTCAGAGAACATGATTCTTATGAACACATAACCTGGGCGTGAGCCTGGAACCTGCTTCCCAAGTACCACTTTCCCCTACCGAAAACTGATTGTGTGTCTCACAGCATGACTGAAGAAAGATACGCACGTACGTTGGTCGGTGTGTGAGAGGCTGTATGTGTCTATTCACACGTGTGAGCGTGTGTGACTGAGATTTTGCACGAGGATGTGTTTGTGGATTCCTTTGTGTGCTGCTAAATACGCGTCTTGGTCTCTGGGTGTCCCTGTGGCCCTTTGCAGATGCCTCTAACAGTAAACGTCATAGTTTATACACAGCACCCTGGTTGGACCCCCAACTGAAAGGAGAAAGACCTCTGTCAGTTTCATGAGGCCGCATGCAAACTTTGACCACCAGGGCTGTCGAAATAGGCCACAGACTCCCGCTCTCCCACAGCCACGCCTTCTGACCAAAGCACAAAGTCTGGACGAGACCTCCCTCCCGGCCGTGGGTGTCAAACCTATGTGGACCTGGAGATACTGCCACCTACCACCACATCTGATGTGCCCTTGGGGTCACTCCCAAAGCCCCCGGAAGCAAGGTATCCTCCCATGGGCGGGCCGACACCGACCTGCATTTGCCGACAGGCAAGATGCCGCCTGGCAATTCTCAAGGGGTTAACGGACTTGGGCCCAAGTGCCTCATCTCGACAACTAGACCAAATCACTT
This sequence comes from Eschrichtius robustus, assembly GCF_028021215.1. NCBI lineage: Eukaryota > Metazoa > Chordata > Mammalia > Artiodactyla > Eschrichtiidae > Eschrichtius > Eschrichtius robustus. The sequence goes on from NW_027175532.1 coordinate 136,640, forward strand.
TCCATGACCCCGTGGGAATGCCCTCAATGGGAAGAGTTGGGCTTCAGCAGCCATGACACAGGTTGGAACCCCACAGCAGAAATTAGGCCACCTTCCCGGCCACGTAAAGGAAAGCTTCCAACTGGTAGTGTTTGCGGCCCTGACCATTGAGGAAACGCTCAAACGCTGCACAGCCTCGTCCTAAGTGACCTCCTCCTGCCTGCAGGGCGACTCGACTCGACTTGAAGCCACAGACATCATGCGAACACGGAGACACTGAACAGCAGGGAAGACACACCGCAAGCCTGTCTGCTTTGATGTTGCCCACCCCACCCCATGCATCCTGGTAATTCTCCACTGCCACAGCGACACTACCGATGCACTCACAGTGGTCAAAGGCACTGTCCCCGCGTACCACAGACAGACTTTCAATGGAAAAACTTTGCCACACGAGGGGACCTGGAAGCTTGAAAGGGTACAGTGGCTATCCACGTCAGTGCACCTGGCGTCGCAACAGTGCCCCCACCTCTGTCCTGCCAACGGACTGCTCCAGATAAACCTCTGGCTGTTCGCTAGCCGAGTCATGCCCCCCCAGGAGAAGCACTTTCACTTTACGCATTCCCAAACAAGGGAACAAAGCGGCCAAAGGGGATGTTCGCATAACTAACCATCCTCCCAGGAGCCCGGCATAGACGTGTCACCATGTCGAACTTCTTTACATCTCGCAAGACACCCTTTGGTTGTCTTTCCTCTGGCAACGGGATCGCAACTCTACACAGGTTACCTACCTCACCTCATCCACTTGAACTGCCAAAGCCATCCCCTCCATAGGCAGCTGATGCCAGCCAATCACGCACATGTCACATCCTTGGGAAGCCGAGGCCAGCACCTGTAACCCAATTATGATAGCCTATTCCACGACATCACAAAGAACATGTCCTCATCTATCCTTACCTTCCTGTGCGGGCCATCAGTGATCCACGCAGGTTTAAATTCAGCACTCGTTCTTCTCCCCACTCCGCGATGACCCACTTGGCCTCAACACTGTGCCGGGAGTTAAAGTAGAGAAGCAAACAAGGGCAGCAGCGAGGCCTAATCCATCAGCCCCTTTCCACCGATGCCCAACCGAGCTCACCCCCGCCCATTGCTCCAGCCTCACTAGGCACTCAAGAACCTCACCGTGAAAAACGCAAGAACAGGGAGGGCCACAGGCCTGGCCTGAGGTTCCAGGCACCAACCAGGGACGCTTGCTCATTTTGGCTTCCAGAATCAACCCCTAAGATGGCATGCACGTAGCATGATCCTGGCCAAAACTCACCTCCCAACTGCAAGCTAACTGGTCCTACACCAGCACACACTTTGACTCTTAAGACCAGCAGGAGAGCCTGCCCCCTCACATTCCCTCAACAGCCATTCAACAGGGACCCGGGATTCACAGATAACACAGCTTATGTGCAGACACGGTCAACCCTCAGACAGGAGCCCCTCCAATACTGGAGTCCTTGGTGGTGTTTGCATACATGTCGGCGGGGGACGCTGGCCCTCGTTCCGAACTGTCCTCTCCCCCTGAGAGAGGAAACGTGCTGAAACTCAGTTTCGATGACGAGATGGTAGAGTGTTCTCACTCATTTTGTTCAGATTTTCCAAGGAATGCATGCAAGGGTGTCATCATCGATCCAAGCACATGCTGGGACGCTGCAGCACACAACCGGTGTGTGCGCAGGACTCTGTACAGGAGCCATGAGCCTGGGCTACCCCAAAACCCTGGAGAATCCACAGCCCTCAGGCAACGTGGCAAGAGGAACAATCAATCCACTCTAGCAGCCATTGGGCCCATCTGAGGAAAACCTAATATCTAATGGCACATCATGGGGTGCTTGAATACCTACCGTCCTGAGTTATCCACGACCATGCTCGGGGACATGGGCCCGCCTCACTTTTTCCAGTTCTTCTTAGCACCTCCAGTCATCAGAGCACACGAAGGTCTTCTTGTTTGTGCCGACGGCCAGCCTTTCCCAGCAACTGCACCTGAGAAGTGGACAGAAATCACCGAGGCTTCATAAATGGACTGGTGTCCACAGAGGCCATGATCCATAAAAACATTGACCTGGCCTTGAGCTCTGAAACTGCTTCCCAAGGACCTCTATCCCTTACCGAGAATTGACTGCATGTCTGATAGTACGACTGCAGGAAGTTAGGCACATACGTTGGCCGGTGTGTGAGAGGCTCTATGTGTGTGTTCACGCGTGTGGGCATGTGTGACTGTGAGTGCGCATGCGGACGTGCTTGTGGGTTTCTCTGTGTGCCGCTGAATACGCGTCTCGGTATCAGTGTTTCCCTATGGCTCTGA